>NC_081342.1:36257844-36284733 GCF_029784015.1 Lycium ferocissimum | reverse complement strand
ATTATTGTCTTCCTTTGGGGGTTATTTTCTCGAGGTAAATTTTGGTTATTAGGAAAAACGGAGAGGAAACTGCAGGATTTTTCTAAAATATTTGAGTTATTACCTTATTGATTTTCTTGTTAACATATGCGATACTGTGTGTTAGCACGTACGGGTGCCCAGTTCGGGCGCTAGTCGCAGCCCACGGGGTTGGGTCGTGACAAAATATTACTCTTTTAAAGCTTTCATCTTTTCTAGTACTACAAGTTCTTTTTAGTAATCCCGATTGTCCCTTATACTTATCCCTGCACATGCGGCCTTCCTCACTCCTTCTGCTACCCCTTGGAGTACTTTACTGTATATCTAAATGTACCTAAAATTTCTTCGGCGTGAGTGATTAAGCAGTCATAGTATGGAATACAACGTATCGCATTGGTGAAACTTATTCTCCTTTCCATATTTGTCTCATAATATACCTGCATTTAATACATTCTCATTTTTCTTTAGCACATTCTTGACATATCGGTTCATCTCGAAATTTGACTCCTTCAATCCAATATATTTCCCTCTTTTGAGCTTGAGAATATTGTTATTCATCTCAGAATTAAATATGTTCTTCCCCCCGTTTTAAAGGATGTTCTCATTTACCAGTAGCCTTCGAGCATTAACCATCTTTGATAATCATCCGGCCGACCTTAACGATCCTTCACTCCTCTGTTCCTGATAATGCCGGAGTTCCTTTCATCGCATGGTTTTAACTTATTTCCTTTTTGCTAGTTGAGTTCTTATATCAAATCAAAATGCTTATACATATCGGATACAATTCAAATGCCTTCTTTATTGTCTTTTCACTTCTATCTCTCATGACTAGTAGTCCCCTAGGTTAATGAATTAATGGGGACATCATAATTGATTAGGCCCCTTATGGAGTGTCCGCTATTCCACACTCCTTTAGCCCTAATCTTTCTCCATGACTATCTTCTTAATATCCTTGAAATTCTCCCTGCTTTGGGTTCCTAATTCCAATTTATGTCTATACTATACCATTAAAAGTTGATATTCCACACCATCCATTCCCACGACCCGTCCTTTCGTTAGCTTAGCTCATTTTGTCCTGTAATTCTTCTTAACTACTTGTTTGCATCACAGCTATACATCATAGTCCTTCTAGTGTTCTGTTGGTTCTTGTTCTTATCATGAAATCCTCACAAAGTTCACCCTTTCCTTTCTTCTTTCGTCAAGTCTTCATTTTCATTTATGATACTACAACTTGTGCACACATATATAGATATATATCTCAAATTTTCTCAGTTTTCTTCATGATCGCATCTTTGCATCTTTCACACAACCATTGTCTTATAATTTCAATTTGTTTTCCCTTGGGCAATCCTACTGATTCACTAACCTTCTTTTTTTTGTCGGGGGCCACATAATTCCCTTTAACCATTTCATTAGTAGCTCCTCCTTCCTTCAGTCCTCATAGTTTCTTTTGTTTTCCTTTACTCGTAAAACACATGTTTCCATTAGTCATCCTCTACTCTTAGGTTAGGAAACCTTGGAGTGTTATGTTACGAGTGAGAATCCTTTTTGACGCTGAAAATCTCTTCTTGAGGTATTTTCTTCCCTTAAATAGGCGTACCAATCATGGGTTCACATCCATTCTCCTAGTTAAATCTCAGGAGTTTAAAATTTCCTCGTCGCTCTCATAAGATCTATTTATTTCTTCTCAAGGATTAACCTTTATTTATCATTTACAACCTCTTTGGTTCTAATTATGGAGATATATAGGTTGGTTCCAGGGTCCTCACGTTCATCCCTTGTCACGTATAATATTACTCTATCTCCCGTTGATTTATTTAAATTTGATTCTATCGTACGCCTTCCTACTTTTCATCCTGACCTTTTCCTCAAATATATATTACCTGAACCTCAATGGGTATACATTTTCCTTATCCAAGTTTCTCTCCCCTTTATGATATTATAAACTTCTTTTTTCCTAATGCTCTTTCTTACATTGTTGGTCGCGTTACCGCCATCTGACTTTGATTCTCGAGAAAACCCAATCCTGATTCTCTTTGTAGCGCTTACTACCTCAATTTTGACATACAACACAATTAATATTTTTAACATGTCGTAACATCAATCATAAGGGTATACATAATACTCGATGTAGCCACTCGTGACTTATCATTTTTATCGCTTTTCAACACCTTTTTCTTGAGAGATATCCCATTACGATTTGATCTTATCCTGAATCTGTGGCTTTAATACATCTGCCCTCTCTTTTTGTCCAGCTAGCCAGAGAATTCTCATTGTAAAGCTCATATGCTCCTAATTTCTCTCGGGCTATTTTGGTTTCTCATATTCTTTTTCTGTATGTCTAAATTTGTAAGCCTTCCTAGCATACCTTCCTACATCCTAACTGTAACTCCTGGCGATATTACTTTACTTAAAAATCTTTACTCATACTTGTACCCTTCCTCTTTGTCAAAAATAATCAACCTCGCATCCTTTACTTTCCTTTAGCAACTGAATCGATCCTTGCGATATTTTGTCTTCACTTGTACACCTACTCTCTTCTTTCCTTACACATAAGCCGACATCGCACCTAATTTCTCTATCATCAAGTAACCTTCACAACACCCGTCTAAACAAAATTGAGGTGAATCCTTGCTATAAGGATTAGCTAGAATTACACTACATATTCCTAAGGTTGATACAATCTCTACTTCCTTCGTCGGCCATGCAACATCACATTTAGAAGTTATATAAGTAATCTAGAAGATAATCATAATTACATTCCAACTTACCTATCCATTTCTCATTCTTGAGTTCAAGGTCATCATTAATACCCGAAGTAACTTAGCCATAATGATTCTCAAAATAGTACCAACTATGAAATACTCAGAAACCCCCTAGAAGTCGAACGACTGGTGATTTCTGAATCCCAATGTAAACTCACATCATATAGGAAAGTCCGATAAAACTAGTCTGTGTGCCGGTCATCAACCCGTCCTGGTCTTATGTATGTATAAACTTCTAGGGTAAAAGTTTCCCTTACTCGTTAACTTCCTTTCCCATATCAATATCTTCTCGTTATCTCTTACTCACCAATCTATAAATCATAATACTACATTTGAATTCTTAATGTCAACTTTCCCTATATCTTCAATAAATCACAATTCTCCGAAATCTCGAATGCGCTCATTCCAACTCCTTTAATTACTAATCATTTTTCCCCTCTAGGGTTCTTCCCTTAAAATAAAATCATTCTAAAACTTCTCTTTGAAAGCATCTCATAATGGTTCATTCAATCATGACTTACCAAACATCCGATTGTCACATTTTCCCTTCATCCTTTCTCTATAGCCTAGACATTCAAACAATTCAATTTGTAAAAAATCTCCGCAGAGTTTCCTCTATACTTCTTACTGCCTCATTCCTGCACACGGCCTAGAAAACACATCCAATGCCTCACAGGGCGATCACAATACCCGTAACATTTACCTCAGGTTCTTATATCAAAGTCTATCAATATCAATAAGGCAGGAAACATACCTTCCGGAGTAACAACTTCAATTCTCATCAATTACCTCATAGCGGCATAATCAACTATTTATCCATAATCAAAATATTTAGGGTTAGAGTCAGAGACATTACATCCTATAATTTAGCTCTACGGCACGATCTAAGATGAGAAAGAAAGGTCAATAATTCCAAAATGCCCTACAGTCTCTTGTTTATAATTGTGGCGCGCTTCACACCCATAAACAAAACTCTACTGGACACGGCTCGTAGACACACCCTAGGACGAACTGCTCTAATATCACTTTGTCACGACCCAACCAGAGGGCCATGACGGGCACCCGAAGCTAACACACTGAGCACCTCTAAACATACATCTCATAAACATTTCTGGGTGGACCATAAATATATATCTCCTGGATATTATGATCTGTAAGGACATATATCACAATATAACGGCACATCTCTATATAATCTTCAACAATTATGTCCATCATCACTAGCCGACAAAGCTACTAAAATTTTATACAACGATAAGAACCGGTGGGGTTATGAAACGTCTAACTGTACACACATGTTGTCACAGCCCAACCGGAGGGCTCTGACAGACACCCGGAAGCTGACCTTCTAGATGCCACAAAACATACATAACATACCTGCTCAAGCTCATTACGGGCCACACAGGGCGCTCACAATATGATCTGCGCGGATAGATATCATAAATTGGAGGGTCACAGCCCACAAAAGATTTATATACATGCATCACTAAACTGAAACGGGGTACAAGCCGACAAGGCTACCCGATAAAACTATGTAGCTAAACGTGTGAGTGGCCACATGTCCAAGCGAATATAAGCGTCTATGAGCCTCTCTTCGACATCTTGGACATGCTATGGGCGGGATAGGGCCTCCGCCCTACCCGCCAAATATCGAACACATACCCGGTCTAGGACAAGAACTCGACAAGAGAGGAGTGTCAATTTCACTATCGAAAGAAGTATCCTAAGGAGGCGATTGTCTTTCTGGCTATCTTAATCTGCGGGCATGAACGCAGTCCCCCGAATAATAAGGGAGTCAGTACAGATAATGTATTGAGTATGTAAGGCAGAAGAGTAACATACACATAGGAATCATGAAGAAATTCTGAAAATCATAAGCTAAACTGACTGATTGAATACATCTGTATGTCTGACTATCAGAACATATCTGTATATCTCTGCTCACTGAAAATGCCTTTGCGGGTGTATGATATGCATAGGTCATAGTGCCGAGGAACGCACGGCCTGATCCACATATCATATAGGCCCCTTCAGGCATAATAGCATAATGGCCCCTTTGGGCATAATAGTATAATGGCTCCTTCGGGCGTAATAGCATAATGGCCCCTTCGGGCATCATAATCATCATCACTGTGCACCAGTTGATCAGGACGTAATACGTATATAACGCCTCGCACCTCTAAACATACATCTCATAAACATTTCTGGGTGGACCATAAAGATAGCTCCTGGATATCATGATCTGTAAGGACATACATCACAATATAACGACACATCTCTATATAATCTTCAACAATTATGTCCATCATCACTAGCTGACAAAGCTACTAAAATTTTATACAACGATAAGAATCGGTTGAGTTATGAAACGTCTAACTGTACACACATGTTATCACAGCCCAACCGGAGGGCTATGACGGACACCCGGAAGCTGACCTCCTAGATGCCACAAAACATACAAACATACCTGCTCAAGCTCATTCTGGGCCACCTGAGGGCGGTCACAATATGATCTACTGACGGATAGATATCATAAATTGGAGGGTCACAGCCCTCAAAAGAATTATATACATGCATCACTAAACTGAACCGGGGTACAAGCCGACAAGGCTACCTGATAAAACTATGTAGCTAAACATGTGCTGAGTAGGCCATAATGTCTGTCTGAATATAAGCGTCTATGAGCCTCTACTGACATACTGGACATGCTATGGGCGGGATAGGGCCTCCGCCCTACCCATAAATATCAGAATACATACTCGGTCTAGACGGCAACTCCGACAAGAGAGGAGTGCTCCACTATCAAGCTGAAGAAGTATCCTAAGGAGGCGATCTGTCTTTCTGGCTATCTGAATCTGCGGGCATGAACGCAGTCCCCCGAATAATAGGGGGGTCAGTATGGATAATGTGTTGAGTATGTATGGCAGGAGAGTAACATACACACAGGAATCATGAAGAAATTCTGAAAATCATAAGCTAAACTAACTGATTGAATACATCTGTATGTCTGACTATCAGAACATATCTGTATATCTTTGCTTACTGAAAATACCTTTGCGGGTGTATGATATGCATAGGTCATAGTGCCGAGGAACGTACGGCCTGATCCATATATCATATAGGACCCTTCGAGCATTATAGCATAATGGCCCCTTCGGACATAATAGTATAATGGCTCCTTCGGGCGTAATAGCGTAATGGCCCCTTCGGGCGTAATAGCGTAATGGCCCCTTCGGGTATCATAATCATCATCACTGTGCACCAGTTGATCAGGACGTAAAACGTATATAACGCCTCGCCCTTTCCCCATACCCCATATATATATATATATATATATATATATATATATATATATATATATATATATATATATATAATATACGCTTATATAACGCCTTCTAGTCGCGAGTCAATATGCATATATGAAAATGAATGCAATGCATAAATGTGAACTAACATAATCATGATACACAACTCAGGACCCATGAACAGAAGAGACAATCATAAGAGGGGTACAGGAACATCAAAGACTGAAGTAGTCCCAAAGGCTTCTAAGAGTAGAGTAATATGAAAGCTCGTTTATTTGTTATTCGCTTGTATCATAGGATCATGCCAAATAAGAAAGAAAGGGAAAGCCTTCACATACCTTTTTCGTCGCCTTAACTTTAACTACTCAATGCTTGGCCTCCCAGGCTCGCAAATCTATATTCAAGAAAATTTATACTATTGTTAGACTCATCTTCACAACGCTGTCTTAAGCCCTCAAACTAACTCTTTCTAGAATCTGCCAAAATTTCGGCAGCATCTCCCCTGTTTATATCTCTAGCCCAAAATTGCAATACCAAAAACCAACAACAACAACAACAATACTAACATCAACAACACCATCATCCATATCAAAATGTTCCATGAAACATCCCACACGATGTTTATCCAATTTCTCAATCGATAACTTTATTATACGATCATTTAATCACTCTATCTTCATAAGTAAACCAAAAGTAATATTAATAAGGAGAGATTCATACCTTATTCTTGTTTAAACAACAATTTCTTCAATATTCACCTTTAATCCAAGCTAAAATCCACCGCAAAATAATACTAGAACCATAACCACACGCTATCCGAGCCTCGATTAATACTCCACCACTAGAAAATCACTCAAAACCCTCAATTTTAGGATATACTCACTCCCCCATATGATTTTTGAGTTTTGGGAAATATTTAGAATGGAAAATGAAGGGTTTTGCCCCTTTTATAAGGTGACAAAGTTGGTGGAAACGGACTTAATTAGTGGCCTTCGCGAACGCGGAGGACCCTCACGAACGCGGGGGACCCTCACGAACGCGATGGTCTAGAATATTCATGGCCATCACGAACGTGATCCCCTGTCGTGAACGCATAGGGCAATTCCGCCCAGTTCATCTACATTCTCGTTCTTCACCCGTTCGACCTTCAATCCTTTCGATACTTCTCATGCATGATCTTAAACCCTCATAACCATAATATAGGTGCATATAATCTCATATATCATTTTACCCATACATATGCTTAATACTTTTGTCATTCCTTAAATCTGAAGGTTAACTTTCTTGATCAAAATTCCACATACTTGTACTTAGACTTGGAGAGCGTTCCTCTAAAAATACGAGGTGTAACACATGTCTACAAGCCTCTACAAAGAATACAACTGACCATAAGGACCAATACGAATTGACTGCAACTCCGAAGTAAGTGGAGTACTCTTAAGAATCCGCTAATAAATCACCTACGGGTCAGATCTATGTACCTGTCTACCTGCAGGCATGAACGCAGCGTCCACAAGAAAGGATGTCAGTACGAACAATGTACTAAGTATGTAAGGCATGAATAACAACATAATAAGAACTATGAAACATAACATGATATAAAGATAACCTGTACATCTGATTGCCTTTTAAGGAGGATACCATGCATGTTAACTTTAACTTTTTAAAGCAACATTAGAAATATTTATATAGAATTACACTGCCCATCCATATAGGTATGGTGTTATCTTGCTCGGCCATAGAGGCACAGTGTTATCTTGCCCGGCCATGTAGGCGCAGTGTTATCTTGCCCGACCATGTAGGCGCGGTGTTATCTTGGCTGGCCATGTAGGCGCGGTGTTATATATATAGTATCTTGCCCGGCCATTAAGGCGCGGTAATATGTGTATAGTATCTTGCCCGGCCGTTAAGGCGCGGTATGTAAAAGTTACATATATAAATACATATAGCATGCATGAGAGCTCAATTAAAAGCTACCACTTTATCAGAGTGACGTAAGGTCGGTACCCTCCATTTTATATTATGGGAAAATCATCATAGCTATATCTCACCTTGAAGGAACAATTATCAAGAGGTGAGATCAACAACATTGAATAAAATCAAGAAAATCATGAAATAAGCTCAATAATCTAATAGCATCAAATCCATAAGCTTTGGAATTTCTAGAAATAGGATCATCATCATCATGTTCATCATAGAAAACATCTCATCTTTAGTATCATAAGAAGCTTTAAGAATCATGAACTTCTAGCTTTTGGGACTAAGGATGTTATGGAAAACATATATGGGTTCATAAGAAAAGAATCATGCCTTTAGAAAGAAAGGGTTTAGCCTTACATACCTTTTCGGTCGCCTTAACTTTAACTATTTAACGCTTATCCTCCCAAGCTCGTAAATCTACATTTAAGAGAATTCATATTATTGTTAGGCTTATCGTCATATGCTTGTCTTAAGCCCTCAAATTAATTCCTTTTAAAATGCGAAATTCGGCAAGATCTCTCTGTTTATATCCCTAGCCCGAAATCACAATACCAACAAAACAACAACAATAGCAATACTAATATCAACAACATCCCACACGAAACCAAAATATTCCATAAAACATCCCACACGATGTTTTTTAACATACAACAAAAATATACACTTCCTTTTTTCCCAATCAAGGAACATAATCTCATCAACATACTAACAACATTAGCTACCATCCATATACATGTAAATCATCCCAACCACCACACGGCCACAACATGCTCAAAATAGTCCATAAACACAACAACTACAACACAACACTTTATGACCTTTCCTCCATAACTATTTTCACTTTTAAGACTTGCTAAACCTTCAAATCAACTCAACATAAGAGATAGGATGAAGAACATACCTTATAATTGAAGAAATTTAGCCACACCAACTTTCTTCATGACCTAACTCACCACAACATCAAGTAGAAGCAAGAACAATCACCTTTCATGGACTAGTTTAGTGTCAACTTGTTAAATCCTTGATTTAATGGGCTATATATGTTTGGGGGATGTGTTAGGAGGTTTATAAGACTCATGAGAATGTAAAATGCTGGAAAAATGGGGTTGATGGAGGGGGTTTTTATCCCCCTTGGAAACGACTTTCCCAAGTGGGTCTCGCGGAAGCCATTTGGCAGTTTGGAGGGTTATCTTAAAATGGCCATAATTCCTTACTCCGGTGTTGTTTTAATGAACAGTTTGTTGCATTGGAAACTAGACTTGACAAAATTCATTTTAGGCATTTGAAACACCTTAAAACTCCTAATATACCTGGAGATATACCCCCTCCAAATTGACCCAAAATTCTGTCCAAAGTTCTGCTAACTTTTTTCCATATTTTCGACAAACTTATTTTCTTCGATTTGCTTGGTCCCGGAATCTTTCGAAACTTTCTATACATGATATTTATCATTAATCATACTTGATAATAGTCATGCCCTTTAGTTCCAACGTTGTCCTTCCCGGTTACGACTTACAATATCGTAATTCATCCTTTACTTCATTGTTACTGTTATAGCCCGTATTTTATACGTTTGGAAATTTCGAAGTCGACGTGGAAAGTTAAGGACGAGACTATGTTTCAAAATTATTTTAATGCATAAGTAGGTTATGAGTATTATTTATGGACATTGGTAGTATAGAAATGTTGAGAAAGATTAAGGGCGAAAAAGGAAATTCGCTAAGTGGCATCATGGTAATATTGTAAAAGGCTAAGGGTAAAACGGGAATTTTACACAAAGTCTTGAGAATTCCATGGAATGGCCATGTGGCCGAATTTTTTTTTAAAAAAAAAGGGGGGAAAAAGAAGATGACAAATTAAGTCATCTTTTATTTAGAAAAAGAATTCAAGAAGAAGGGAGAAAAATCAAGAAAAATCTAGAGAGGGGCATGTGCCCCTCACATGCCACTAATTATGTATATATATATGTATAAGTCTTGAAAGAAACAAGACAAATTATCATTTGGTCTTAGAAAATTTAAGAGAAGGGGAGAGGAAAGAAAGGAAAAAAAAAAGAGAGAGAAGGGGCGGCAATAGGGGCTGGCCGAACCAGCCCCCCCCCCCCCTAAGTTGATCATGGAAAATTCTTTCTTCATGTTTCTCCCGCTAGTTGGAAGGCCCTCGTCGTTATGGAGTAGTTGTTGGAGCAAGAGACGCATTCGTTTCCACAAACTATGTCCTAGCCGAGTGGGGAAAGGTTAAGGAAATAAGGTGAGTTTGATCTTCTTTACATGTCTTAAAGATGTTTGTGGATGTTGTTGCATGTAGAAATGAATGAAAAACATGAAAATATGGATGTGGAAGTTTAGCCATAGATGAAGATGTTTGGCCGTGTGCATGGTTGCATGTTTAGAAGTAATGAATTAATTGAATTTAGCATGTTTATGTGTTGTTGGAGAGTGTAGAGATTGAATGAAAACTCATAGGATTATGAATGTTGAGGAATGGGCCGTGTAGGGGGCTGTTTGGCGTGTAAGAAATGAATAGATGTTATCTAGTATTTTGGTTGTCGTCTCTATGAATTCTATGACGTAAAATGAAGAGTAATGATCCAAGTTGAAGCTATAAGTTGTGTGGGCTGATTTGGAGCTTGATGTGAATTTAATGTGTTTTCTTAAATTTATGGAAATAAGGTTGCTAACACATGAGATTGTTGATATAGTTTATGAAGTTGAAAGAAAGAAATGTATTGTGTTGTGTTCTCGGGTTTGGTAGTTTTCGGGTGAAGTGGTATGTGATTTGCAATGTTTCGAATATTGTATGGATTACTTGAAATGTTCCTAAATCGTGTTTGAAAGGCCTCGGAATAATAGTGAACGAATGATCAATAATGTGAGTTTGAATATACGTAGCTTACTTGAAGGTGAGTGAGATGTTATTGAATTGAATTGAATATGTTTGGAGATGTTATTGTTCGTATTGTTGTTGGTTTGGCCGGGTTGAATTCCCGGATTATTGTTGATTGAAATCGGCCAAGTTAAACTTGGTGGCATAGTATATTTACAGGGGAAATGCTTTGAAATTTCGGTAGCCAAGTTCATTTAAGAATCCAACTCAAAAAGCTTCTAATCAAGGTTTGGTAAACATGACCAAATTGTGGATTTTGGTAGTTTGCAACTTGGATTTGGAGAAAGGGATGGAGCGAAAAGAGGTATGTAAGACTTCACTTTCCTTCTATGGCATGTCTTAGACGTAGTAGGCTTGAACACGGGCCTCGGGGACAATCCCTTTCTAAGAAATCCGAGATTGAAAATTAGTTACTATTCATTCAGTAAGATTGAAGCAAATGTCCATGAATGGTTGAAAGAAAGGTCTAAACACCTAGAACTTGCATAAATAGGATCCGTTTACCTTAAAACTCTCACAAGTCTTGTCATGAAACGCATTATACGTAAATTGTGTACGCCGCCTCATTTGATCCGAGGTGGGCCCACTATTCCCGAATTCCCTCTTATTGTTCCATTAGGCTTATTTCCGTACTATAGTCAATGAAGGTTTTTGGTTATCATTCCGACCACGAAACGATAGTTGTTTTAACTAAACTCTTGACCCCAATGCATGATTTTTCCTCCCTAAAAGTTTACAAGTGTTTTCCAAAATATCCATTTTTCTTCAAAAACCAAGTTTTACAATATTGAACGCCTTAATGACAAAAACGACGATTATGGTTCTATGATGATAATGATGATGCTAGAGATGAGAAAAGTATGATGGCTGTTTTCCTAAGATTCCAAAGTACCCGAAATACTGTCCTGTGACCCTATTCTACGCTGTTCATGATGTTGCTTTTCATTGATAGTCTCGCCTTAAAGTACTCGTTCCTTCAAGGTGAGACAAAGCGATCCCGGTCAATCCATAATGTAATCGGAGGTTACCGACCTTACGTCACTCCGATAGACACATGACTTTCCTCGGGCTCCCGTACGCATGCCGTTTATATGATAATGTATATAATACCGATATTGATAAATGTAAATGTGTGCACCGTATATGTGGGGAATGGGGAGGCCACCCGATTCGGTGCGCTTATCATCCCGGACGCGGGATGCCGGACGCGGATTTATGGGAGAGCCGTACGCGGGCGTACGTTCGTGATATATATATATATATATATATAATATGATATACTTGGGACACTGTTGGGGAGGGGGGTGGGAGAGCCGATGAAATCGGCGTCGGGAACTGTGAGTAAAAAGTACCGTTTTCCGAAAAGTATCTGTTTTCTATGTACAACAAAAATAAAAGCACCGTGTTCAGAAAAAGGGTAAAGCTGGGCATGCATGGCCTCCGCCCTGAGTGGCATTCACATGTACAGGTTACTCCTTTATCCTGTGATACTGTCTATGTTTCCATAAAGTTATTACTCTGCACAGGTTACCGTTTTACACGTGATATGTTCCAGCGGTACGTACTCTCTCCTTACATGATATGCTCTACGCCATCGTGTTGTTACCGTTCATGTCTTACATACTCAAGACATTGCTCGTCATCGACCCCTCTTCTTCGGGGGCTGCGTTCATGCCGCGCAGGTACACCCAGACGGATCGGAGTTAATATAGAAGATGTTCCAACGAAGTTGGCAAGCTCCATTTGGCCCGGGGTGCAGCCGAGTCGAGCACACGTGCGGATTTCGATTTCGTTAGAGACTTTGCAGACAGAGTCATGGGTTTCGGGAGTCAGTTTGTATTATGATACGAGTTATATCATTTTCATGTTTTATGTGATTTAAGAGTAACAAAAGAACATTCAGTAATTTTATTATGTATACTTGACGCAGAAAAAAAAAAAAAATTCAGCGCGTGGTAAGAGGTAGCGGGTTCGCTCGGCTCCGGCTGCGGGGTCGGGTGCCCATCACACCCTGATCAAGATTGGGGTGTGACAGTTACGTACTTCCCATGGCTTGTTCCTTTTAAAACTTCATGGGACGTCTCCGATACTCCATTAATACGGTGAAGTATGTGGCATGCTCATTCTCTGAAAGTGCGAGGTGTAACAGGTTCAATACATAAAGAAATGGCGACAACCCACATAATCAGAAGTCATACCAACCTAGGTAATATCCAACCAGACTTTATGCCCGAAATCCTAATCATGCTTTCTCCCGTCAATTCTACTATACATACAATCTATTAGTCAAAGTTTAACTCAAGTAAGCCGTAACCTACCTCAAAAGCAGAACTGAAACCTTGACCTACTCCAACAAAGCCTTCCTATTACGTAAAGCCTCAAAACACTCAAAGTCTAGCAATAAAAATGCTAAGTAACAAATGCACCAACTAATTGGAAGAAAAATCAATTTGGGAAAAAGTACCCAAAATACCCCTAACGAATCAAATGGGTAAAAACAGAATTTAAGTGTGAAATTGCCCTACCCTTAGTCCTAACAATCATATCCTCAAATTCAAGGTTTTCTAATCACTTTAGGCCCTCCAATTCAATAATTTAGTCAAAACCCCCAAATTTGGGTGAAACCCAAAGTCTCCAAATAGATTCTTGAATTTATTAGAAAAAACCATCCTACAAGGTGTTAACCTAGGTGAAACCCTAAGTCTCCAAATAGATTCTCGAATTTATTAGAACAATCCATCCTAGAAGGTGTTAACCTACACTTCTAGACGATATAAACAGTGAATTAAACAATAATAACCAATTCAAGCTATGTTTCATGATTTAGAATTCTAGGGCTTCAACCCACCATTTTTAGAACTTGAGCTATCATGGAAACTTAAAGGGGAAATGAGAATGAACAAGATAATGGTTTAGAACTTACCCTCAAGGATGATTCCCCCAAGTTCTTCAATAATCGCCTCTCTAAGCTCTTAGGATAGGTTTTAGAAGTTTTTTTTTACTAAAGGATTCGAACTTAGCAGAATAAATGGGATTCTGTTCCTGTCATTCCACCACGGAGGTCGCAAGGATAGCCAAGGAGGACCCGCCGTGGCTACCACACCATCTGCCATGGCGAATAATTATTAAATGCCAACCTCTCGCTATGGCGGTCGAGTCCCCACCCTGGCTGTCCCGCTATAGCGGCACAAAGCCCACCATGCGGTCATACCAGAGCAAAAATTTAGTTTTCCCAAGTCTTTCTCGAAATCTCGACATCAATCCGAGGCCCCACATACACAAATCAGAAATGCACACACACAGAAAAACGCACTACGAATTCACCCGTGGCCTTGGAATTTACAACGGACGCCTAATTTACCAAGTCAACCCCCAAACGGAATAAAATAAGTTTCCAACCAAGTACCCAAAATGCAACCAAATGCCTCGGGAATCGAACCATATACCCCACAAAGTTATGATCGACCCTTGGGCCTCACAGAGTCGACAAAATTATGAAAAAGGGTTCGTTTACCAAAAAGTAAACTATTGGTCAAATAATTTCCCTTAAGGATTCTAAATCCTCATTTTCACTAGATTCGCTTTACGTCTCGGGAATGGATTAACAGGGGTTAAATGGTCAAAACGCATATAATGACCTAACAGGTCATGATATCAGATACCAATTAAACAACCGTTCATCCTCAAATCGATAAGGAAGGAAACAAGAGGGAGGGTACCTGACTGAGTGAAAAGCTAGAGATATCTGCTGCATATATCAAGCTCGGTCTCCTAAGTAGCCTTCTCGACTCGGCAATGCTTCCACTAGACGTTCACTGAAGCTATTTTCTTTGACCTCAACTTTCGGACCTCTCTATAAAAATGGTAATAGGCTTATCCTCATAAGACAAATTCTTATCAAGCAAGACTGAATCCCAACGAATGATGTAAGAACTATCCAAATTATATTTCTTCGTAAGATAAACATGAAACACCTGCTGAACACCCGAAAAACATGGAGGTTAAGCCAACTCATAGGCTACCTCCCCCACACGGTCAAGAATCTGAAATGGACCAATGAACCTAGGACTTAGATTGCCCTTCTTCCCAAACCTCATCACACCCTTCATGGGTGAGACCTTCAACAGAACGTGCTCCCTAATCATGAACTAAAGATATCGGACCTTCGAGTCTGCATACTCCTTCTGTCTACTATGAGCTGCTAAAAGCTTACCTTGAATCACCTTAACCTTATCAACGATTCTCTCAAAAGATCAGTACCCCTACGGCCTTAATCTTCTTAAGATCAACCATAATCCCGTCCTTTGATACCAACATGACCTAAGAAAGATATAGAATCAAGCCAAAACTCACACTTGGAGAACGATGTTATATCCCGTAATTTGTACATTGGGATAATCCGAGCTAACCCTGATAAGTTAAGGATAATACTATTCTGGGATACGAGGTAGAGACTTTTGACCTCCGATTTTATTTTAAGGCACAAGTTGCTTACAATTTTATTGGATGGAAATATTAAGGAAAATTTGGGGCTGAAGTGAATTATGGAAAGTTAACATTTCATGAATTAAGGGCCAAGTTGGCCGTGTGGCTCTGGGGTGGCTCCCACCCATGGCTTGGCCAAATTTGATTCATCCAAGCCATGTGTGGGGCATGGGACACATTGATGACTTGTATATGAGCATATTGGATGACAAGCAAGACTAGAATTCATCTTTTTCAACACTTAGAACTTTGAAGAAACATGGAGAAAAATAAGAAGGGCCATTTGGCCATTGTGACCAAAAATGGAAGCCCTCAAATAGTGATCAAAAAAATATTTTCTTCTATCATTCCCACCAATTGGAAGGTCCCTATTAATGTGGAGTAGTTGTTGGAGCAATCAAAACATTCATTCTTTGGCAACTTACAAACTCTAGCCAAGTTGAGAAGTTAAGGTGGGACCCACATGTCGGGATTTTATAAAGGACATATGAAGAGATATATGGGTAGTACATCTGAATTTGAGCAAGTCCTAAGGAGGACCCATAAGCTAAAAATGAGTGTAAGCCCTCCAAACGGATGATTTAAGAAAACGTCTTCGGGGTGATCCGACCCGAGGGGCCAAAACGGTATTATGAGTTTGGAATTTGGGAAAACTCTCAGAATGAAAGTTGTAGATAATTGAAATATATTTCCAACCCTAGGTCGTGGGTTCACAGGCAACATCGGGATAAGGAGATATGGACGTTTTAAGGCGTAAGGTCAATGGGCTGGCCCCAACTCGAGCCCAATTCCAAGTCGTGCCCATTACCCACACCTTTTTGAATGAAATATCAGCCTTTTCTCCTCATTTTTCATACCAAAACACCCAAAAAATTCTGGAGAAAAAGAGAGAGGAGAGTCTAGAGAGAAAAACTAATTTTGACCAAAATTCGCGACCCGAATTCCGAAGCCCATGAAGAGAAAAGTGTCGTACGTTGCGTTGCCTTCAATTTGAGCTAAAAATCAACCAAGAAGAAGAGGGTGGACGTGGTGGCTGCACACTTGAAGTAAGATTAAGGTTCCTTTTCATTGTTAACAAGTTTATTCAGAGTTTTAACGGATTAAAACGGAGGGAATAGTGTGTAGAAATGGATGAAATTCATGAAACCTTGTATGTTGATGTTGAGCCGTGAGTGTGGGATGTTTTGTGACAAGGAATGAACTAAATTTACTTAGTGTTTTGGTTGTTGTTGTTGTGAATTTTATGATGTAAAATGAAGGTTTAATGGTTCAAGTTGAAGTTAAAATCGTGTGTGGTTTTTTGGAAGCTAATGTGAATTAAATATAGTTTCTTGTATTTATGAAGATAATGTTGTTAAAGTGCGGATTGTTGGTGTAGTTCATGTATTTGGAAGAAAGAAATGTGTTGTTGTTGTTTCTACTGGAAATGGAGGGTTTCGGGTGAAGTAGTATATTGATTGGGTTGTTTTGAATATTGTGCGGATTGTTTGAAATGTTCTTGAACCTGTTTGAATGATCTCGGATTAGTACTTGAACTTGTGAGCGTTGATGTTGGTTTGAATGTATGTAGTTGAATTGAATATAAATGGAATGTTGTCGAATTATGTAGAAAGGAGTTACTAGCGTTATAATGCATTTTGAATTGATTATTGATGTTGTTAATATGGTTGTTGGTATTGTTGTTGAAGATTTGCCGAGTCAATTCCTGGGATGTTGAATTTATGGGGAAATGTCATCAATTTCGTAAATAAAGCGATAGCTTGGAATTGAATTCTTAAGTGCTTATGACTAATGTTAGTACTTAATGATGTTGTTGTAGATCTTGGGAAGCCCGAGACTTAGGTTTGGATTAGCTTAGGAAGCGGACGAGGTATGTAAAGCTTACTCTTCTTCTTTGGCATGTCTTAGACGTAAGTAAGTTATGACATGATATGAGCCTTGGGGTAACTCCACTCTTAAATTCCGAGCATGTTTGTGATTCTTATTCACTTCTTGATATTGGCACCCTTAATATGGTCGAGCTATCGTCCTCGAGTCTTTTGTATGATTGAATAGCAAATGTTGCATAAAGAGATCCTATTTCTAAAAGGTCCAATGATGAAAATGTCCGTAACTTTCACATATGGTCTCGGATTGCTATGATATGTTCGTAGAGAGCTCTATAATGAGTAATGCCCGTAACTTTCATAGGCGGGCTCGGATTGGTTCGATGTATGACTATGATCCCTACGGTTCTTTAATATGTTTATGATGTTTGATATGTTTCCGGGTGGCGTCCGAAAGATATTTGATATAACTATTGTCCCGACTTTCAAATGACAGTTCGTTTAGATTATTTCATTGGGTCTTTGAAAATGTTTTATGTGCATATGGCTTCTCACTACTCTACTCGTGCATACTGTTATTACATCTTTCACCGAGTCCCGGGCCGAGTATGTATTCGTGCGCAGTTTCACTGTATAGTTCACCGAGTCCCTCACTAGAGGGCCGGGTACGGTATATGATGATATGATGATGGCGCCAGCCCACAGGATGGGCCGAGTATGATATACATGATGGAGACAGGATCTCCTCCACCGAGTCCCGAAAGGGCCGGGTACGTTATTCACCGAGTCCCTCACTAGAGGGCCGGTTACTAAGTATATATATGATTATTTCACCGAGTCCCTCACTAGAGGGCCGGGCACGGTATATATGTATACGATGACATGACGATACGAGGACATGATGATACGATGATTTTATCTACCGGAACCCCTCACGGGAGGGCCGGGAGACGTTATGTATGCATATGTACAAGATGATTATGCACTTATGTATCTAAGTCTCATAATGAATTGGACATGATATTGACGTGCATGGGTTATGTTTCAAAGGCAAGCCTTATGGTTTTCTGGTTATTGTACGAGTTTTCTACACTCCTTATTTCAGTATAATCCACATCGTATTTCATGCTTTACATGCTCGGTACATATTCCGTCGACCCCCTTTCTTCGGGGGCGCGTTTCATGCCACGCGAGCACTACGGATGAGTAGAGGACGTTAGCGTAAAATATTCCGGCTCGGATTGGCGAGCTCCATTTCCTCGGAGCCGCGGCCGAGTCGAGTATTTATGTTGTGGCATCATGTTCTATGTTAGAGACTTTGCAGACAGAGTCACGTATAGTATATGTCAGTTTTGTAAGCGGCTCTGTAAGCCGATGTATTATTATGCATTGTGTTACAAGTTTCATATGATTACCGATTTTACCTGATTTGAGAAAAATGAAAAGTATGTTGTTCTTTGAAAAACTTCCTTTATGTATTCATTTCATGATTTAAGAGTCCGATATGATTATGAGTATTATGAGGGTCAGCGGGTTCGCTCGGCCCTAAGTAAGGGTCGGGTGCCCATCATGCCCTATCGGAAATTAGGGTGTGACAAACTTGGCATACAATTCCCTATCTCTCAACAAACCAAGAACAATCCTTAGGTCTTTCTCGTGGTCCTCCTTACTCCTCGAGTAGACCAATATATCATCGATGAACACAATCACAAAGGAATTCAAGTATGGCTTAAAAATGCCATTCATCAAGTCCATAAAAGCAGCTGGGGCATTGGTAAGCCCAAATGACATGACAAGAAGCTCATAATGCCGATATTGAGTCCTAAGGCTTTCTTAGGAATATCTTCGGCTTGGATCTTTAACTGGTGATAACTTGATCTGAAGTCAATCTTGGAAAACATGGAAGCCCTCTGAATCTGGTCAAATAGATCATCAATACGAGGTATGGGGTACTTCTTCCGAATAATGACGTTGTTCAACTGGCGGTAATCAATGCACATCCGATTAGTCCCATCCTTTTTCTTCACAAATAGCACAGGAGCGCCCCAAGGGGAGACACTCAGTCTAATGAATTCCTTGCTAAGAAGATCCTGAAGCTGCTCTTTCAACTTGGCTGGCGCCATCCGATATGGTGGAATAGACATAGGGCGAGTCCCCAGCTCCAAGTCAATATTGAAATTAATATCACGGTCGGGTGGCATACCCAACAAGTCCGTGGGAAACACCTCTATGAACTCACACACTACAAAGACTGACTCAAGCGATGGAACATCAGCACTGGTATCACGAATATACGCTATATAAGACAAACAACCTCTATTAACTAACTTCTTGGCGCAAAAAAAAGGAAATGATCTTCTTTGGGGAGGGACTAGGAGTACCCTTCTACTCAAGTCTAGCCATACCGGTATAGCAAAAGTGACTGTCTCAGAATGATAGTTCAAAATTGCATGGTAAGGAGATAGCCAACTCACACTCAGAATAACACCAAAATCTACCATTTTAAGAATCACCAAGTCTACCCACGTACCATACCCCATAAAGTCACCGTACAAGACCGGTAAACTTTATCTACCACTACTGAGTCTCCAATCGGAGTAGATGCATGAATAGGAGCATCAAGCGAATCACAAACCATATCATGACCCCTAGAGAAGTATATGGACACATAAGAGAATGTAGGACCCATGTGGGATAACACAGTAGCCGATAGGTGACAGACTGAGACATTACTTGTAATGACTGCATCAGAACCCTCAGTCTCTGATCTGCCCAAAAAGGCATAGCAATGAATCCTTCTGCCACTAGCCTGTGAACCTCCACGATCACCCTAGCCTGACTGAGCCCCATCCTTACCAGGATGATGTCCATCTATGCCTGAATAGGATCCACCTCTGCTAGGCTGGGTGCCACCCCTACCAGATGTGTGGCCACCATGCCTAGCCTGAGCACGGTTCCCACCACAACATCATCCTCCTCCAGCTATAGAAACTGGAGACTCGAGAATGTGGTACTGAGCACTCTGGCGACATTGTCTAAGTCGAGGATAGTTCCTTTTGAAATGCCCCTACTCTCCACACTTGAAACATCCACGGTCTAGCATAGGTCATTGAACAGAAGCATAAGAAGCAAAATAACCACCATGGTCAGAAAATTTGGAATGTGAAACCCCTGGCTGACTCATAGAGTAATGACCAGCCCTTAATGGACCTCCCACATAAACCTGCATAGCTGACTGGATAGGACAAACCGAATAACTCTTGGAACTCTGCCAATGCTGACCCTACCCTCTGGAGAACTTACCACTAAAGCTACCACACTTGCGGGACTTCTTATCTATATACTTGCCATAGCTATCCTGTCTCACCCTCAACTGTGGTGACTTGATCTGCCACATCCTGGAAAGAAGCTCCTGAAGTTACAGTTACACCTTGAAAATTTCCCCGTCTTAGCGTACAAAGGGTGAGACTAAGGAGGGTACGATGTATATGAGGTTTGGACAAGTAAGAACTAGTACGTGATGATGCTAATTAAGATTTTCAAAGGCATTAGACTTGAGGAAAGGAAGTTGTTAAGAGGAGCGAGACTTAAGTTAGTGTATCGACGAGAATCATGAGCATTGAGTTAATGATGTCCTAATGATGTCCCAAGAAAGAGTTATAACGTCCCTTAGAATGATATTGAAGTGTTGAACAAGTGTTAAGAAGGTTCCATAAGGATCGGAGATCAAACGAGTCGACGAAGCAAAACTCGAAGGCAAACATACGGCCGTACATACGGCCGTATAAAATCTATCGGCCGTATGTCCAGCCGTAGATTTGACCCGGAATGGCATGAGTCTCTCGGACCAATTATACGGTCCAACATACGGTCAAGTATGTTTTATACGGACCGTATGTTGGTCCGTATAATTCCATCGGACCGAATTGCATTTTATATAAGGGACCATTCTTCATTTCATTTTTCATTTCCTTCATTCCTCCACAACACAAGAAGCCTCCAAAGTGTTCCAAACAATTCATCCATGAGAAAATCATAGAAATCTAAGATCAACAACAAGAAATCAAGAGAATCAAGTGAAGGGAAACCATTAAAAGTCATCCAAATCAAGAAATCCAAGGAGAGATAAACTAGGGTTTTTGGTGCTAAGGGTGAATCACCACTCAGCTTGTTCCGCTATTGTTTAAGGTAAGTCTCATGACCCTTACATGCTATTTGAAGTACTCTTAAGTTGAAATTCATGGATTGTAGAAGAGCACCACAAATGGGTCATTAAATGGATGAATATTGTCATTAGTGATTAGTAGTGAATTGAATCATGGAAATGAATATGTTGATGATATAAATGTGTTATAAATGACCTATAGAACATGAAATGAGTATTCGATACGAAAGAATACGACGATGGATTTTTAGTCATAATTATGGGGAAATTGAGGTGAATTATGAAATGCTGAATCGTATGAATGAATGACGATGGTTGTTAGCGATATTGTGATGATTATTATGAATGTTGGGAGTTGATATGGAATATACGGAAAGTAGTATAAACAAGGAGATGCTGCCCAAATTTCTATAGCTTAGAAAACATGTTTTCCCGATTATATAGCTAATGTCGATACGAATTCCATTGAAGGTATACGAGTGCATTTAAGGAGCAAAGCGAGCAATAGAATAGTAAAGCGAAAGGTATGTGAGGCTAGTCCTTTCTTCCCAAGGTATGAGTCATATGACATGATTTCCTCCTTTACTATGAATGTTCCTATCTCTAAGAAAGTAAAGATCCTCATTCATGAATAGCTACACGAGATAAGACATGCGATGATGATGATAGTAAGCTAAAGTCTAGAAATGTCGCTTCACGACATACGATGCTCCTAAGAAAGCTAATGATTCTATATATATGTAATCAAATGGTATTGATCACTATGTCCACTCTCACCTCATGCTTGTTCCTTCGAGGTGAGGCGAGTCTATACGTATGAATGTTCCATAGTGACATCGGGGGTCCACGACCTTACGTCACCCCGATAGAGCATGACATCTGGAGTCCCTTTTATGCATTATGATAAGTATATGATGATAAGCATACTATGAAGCATTATGATAAGCATGTCATGAAAGACATATTATGATAAGTATATGATGATAAGCATACTATGAAGCATTATGATAAGCATGTCATGAAAGACATATTATGATAAGTATGTTATGAAAGCATAATTTTGGTGAGCATGTTATGATAAGTATGATGTAACGAATGCATGATATCACACCGCGCCTATACGGCCGGCAATGGCACACCATTCACGGCCAAATGGCATGGGCGGCGCCACTAGTGGACGGCATGAGATAATATCACGGACAGGATGCCTGGACGCAGGCCAAGGACGATGTTATTGTTACTGATTATTACACCGCACCTATATGGTCGGGCAGCATATAAGAGTACGTACATATGATATGATGATGACAAGTTTGAGAGTAAGTAAGCATATATATAAGATCTTTCTTATGACTCAGTCAGTTATAGATTGCTCCATATTTTATGCCTCTCGGTTTTCTTGATGCTCTATTGTTGTTTATGCTTCACATACTCGGTACAATATTCGTGCCGACGTCCTTTCTTCGGACGTCGTGTTCATGCCCACAGGTGACAGGGGAGGTGATACGGATCCAGGATCTAGTGGGGTCGATTCGAGAGCACTCCATACTCCGGAGGTGCTACGGACTATTCTTTTGGTACATATGTTGTATATTCCTATTTTGGGCATGACGGGGTCTGTCCGAGTCCGGATGTCTAGTATTTCGATGAGAGGCTCGTAGATACGCGGTGTGGGTAGTCGGTCTATGGCTTGTATGTATATGTACGTATATATTATTTTGATAGCCGAAGGGCTTGTGTTTATAAAAGCTAATGTATTCCGAAATGACGCTTTATATGATTATGAGCATATAGTATGAATAATAGCAGATAAGCAAGTAAGTGAGTGGTGTTCGGTGGTCATCCCCGGATACCCGTCGTGGCCCATAGCTCGGGTCGTGACATTACCAGTTGAAGAGCTAACAATTGTAAAGCAGTGCTTAACCCTTTCACAAACCTACGAACTCTGTCAGCCTCAGGAGGAAACAACTATGGAGCATAATGAGACAAAGAGTGAAAACGGACCTCATAAGAAGAAACTAAAGAACTCCCCTGCTCAATGTTGTTAAACTTGTCATGCCTCCAATCCCTCGAAGTATGCGGAACGTACTTCTCTAAAAAGGTTGAATAAAACTGAGTCCAAGTCAATGGAGGCAACCCAGCTGGTCTACATTCCACATAAGCTCTCCATCAAAACTTGGCATCACCCAAGAGTTAGAAGGTCACAAAATTTACACCATGGCTCTCAATAGCCCCCAACTTGTGGAGCCTCTTATGATAATCGATAATAAACACATAAGCATCCTCAGACTCAGTGCCATAGAAGATGGGAGGCTTCATCTTGGGGAACCTTCAAAATAGATTATGCTCCTCACCGGTCATCACCTGCCATTAGTCTAGGGAAAATCTCTGGGCCTGGAGCCTCATCCAAATGTGGAGCCACAGCTGCAGCGGCCGTGCCCCGGCTGAGCGTAATGCGATCGGCTAATCTTACACCCCGGACATGCGGAGTAGCCGTGCACACCTCGCCTCGGTTAATTCGTTCGGCGGTTCAACACATGAACCTTAAAATATGACAATACTGGAGCAGCTATAATATGTGGCTGAGCTAGTGTCGCTGCAAACTCTGCCCCCTCATCCGGAGTTGTCGGAGGTGGGAGGAGGGGGGGAACTTATCTAGCACCAGCCTAACCAGCCACAGGAGCCTCACCCCTGGCTGGTGCTGTTCTCTGACCTCGACCACATCCACGACCTCTAACCTGGCCTCTACCATGAGCTGCGGCCTCAGCGACCGACTCGAGTACCTCATCAACGACTGCCCTAGCACAAGTCCTCACTATCTACAAAAGAATAGAATGAAAAGGTCAGATACTAATTTGAATCATCTAGATACCAATTGGAATCATGTAACACAAAGGAAAGAAAAAGTTAGAATTTTCCTATTGTCCCACAGCCTCTCAAAGATAAGTACAAACATCTCTATACCGATCTACAAGACTCTATTACACATGTCCATGTACAATGAGATTGACGAACTTATGGTTCTGATACCAACTTTGTCACTACCCGACCCGTCGTGATGGCACCCCCACTAATCCCCCTGGTGGGTGAACTATCCCTTTAATCAATTAATCAACCATTTAATCAATTACAACTCTTCATATTCTTTCAACAGACTTCGACACCCTTCTTTCTCAGACTCTGTTAAATGTACACTTATCCTGGTTTCTCGAACCATTTCCTCATTCCCTAGATTAACTACATCTGTTTCCTCTAGGTTTGGTGGCTGTCTATTTTCATATTACTCTTCGACGTCTATCAACCACTCCGGTTCAGTTATCTCTTCCTCTTGATCTTTGTTTTGTTCATCCTCATTCTTGCTTGTTTCGTAATATGTCATGACATTATTTGGGGCTTCTGTGTTATTACTGTAAAGCAAAGTAACACAATTATCAATCATATAAAAGTAATCTCAATTATGTATATATATATAGAGGTAAAGTAAAACAATTTTGTCTTATTGCAAACTTTGAGGCGTTTTCATTGAAATTTAAAAAGAGTGATACAAACTGTGGTCCTGACTTGGAATTGAACATCGAACCATTTCCATTATTAAATAACACGTAATAAGGAAGTGTAAAAGCATGAAAAGGCGGTAAGCCTGGCCTCAAAGCCGAATTTTGCCATTTTTCTGAAAGTGAGTATTCTTTCTACTGCAAGGTAAACAACGGGGTAGATGTCCATCCACTCGACATTTCTCCTGGCTCAGCATGATGAATCTCTAGTGCTTCAAAGCATTCTTCAAGGATGGCCACGCATTCCACCTCCCAAAATAACGTCCTTAAACCCTCTTCTGGATCTTCGCTGTTGTGACCCAATGGCCATGCTATGAAGGACTAGTATAGACGAGGAAATGGCTTTCTCATTTCAACTAGACCTCTTGGTCCATGTTCTGCTTCTTCTGCTTCACATGGCTTGTATCCAATCCCAAATCGATACTTCCCATTTTTTATGTTCACTGGTTCTTTAATTCCTTGTAAGTTCCTTCCCAGACCTTTCCCTGGCTCAAATCCATTTCTTATCATAGTATTAGAAACCATTTTGTAGACCGATGGCATATGGATATCTTCATCATCTCCCTCGCGATCTATCATGGCTAATTCAACGGTGTGAAAATCGGTACCCCCCCCCCCCCCCCCCCCCCCCCCCCCCCCCCCCCCCCCCCCCCCCCCCCCCCCCCCCCCCCCCCCCCCCCCCCCCCCCCCCCCCCCCCCAGTGACCTTTCTATGATCGGTACCGAATTGTCCGGATAGTTGTGGATACTTCCCTTACTGTGAATCACGACTTCTTGATCATCTCATATAAATTTGAGAGACTGGTGCAACGAAGATGCCACGACTCCAGGGGCGTGCAACCATGGTCGTCCCTAGCTCGTTTTGTATCCATGATGATGAACTCCACCACGAACTCTGCGGGACCTCTTTGTATATGCAGATCTATTTCCCTAATTGGGTCACTGGTCGCGCCATCATAAGCTTTTACATTGGTTCGACTCTGGCGAATTTTGCAAACATCATATCCAAGCTGTTTCAAAGTTGTCACAGGGTATACATTCAACCCAGGCTCTCCATCAATCAGCACTTAAGGGATAATCTTATCGCGGCATTTGACTGTTATGTGTAAGGATTTATGGGTCCTACTGTCACGACCCAACCCCGTAGGCCATGACTAGTGCCCGAGCTGGACACTCATATACACCTGTTATCTATAATCCTTCACAACTAGCATAATAAAGAACTTATATATGAAAAGGCAAGACGTCGTCTCAAAACTGTCGCATATATATACATATCACGAAAGAACTTTGTCTCCCGAGGAATTACAACTTTCAATAATATCGCACATAAGCCGGCAAGGCCGTCATAACAATATAGGGAACGTCCCGGCCCATACACGAGCCAACAAGGCTACCATAACACGAACATATATATATATATATATATATATATATATATATATATATATATATATATATATATATATATATATCTACGCAAGTCGACAAGGCTGCCACTACACACAACATCCCAAAACATATATATACGCAAGCCGACAAGGCTGCCACTACGAATGGGAACGTCCTAAAACATAAGCCATACAGACACGACTAAACAGTAGCTATATACAACCCACACATATATCTACAGACCTCTAAGAGTATCAACAACACATATGATGATGGGGGCCCCGCCGTACCCCCGAATAAACATGTACATATTTCGAAGATACGTGCCAAAAGTCTAGACCCGGAACAACGAGCACTCGAAAGCTGAGTAGGAATCCTAAGGTGATGGTCGCCAGCGAGTATGACGCGTGCGGGCATTGAACGCGACCCCCACGAAGAAAGGGGGTCGGTACGGGATATGTGACCGAGTATATAAAGCATGAAATACGATAAACAAGGATTATAACCGAAA
>NC_081342.1:36251646-36257744 GCF_029784015.1 Lycium ferocissimum | reverse complement strand
TTATTTGAAAAATGTCCATTTTTTCAACACAAATGCGTTTCTATCTCAAAATCAATCTTTACACGCCAATTATTATCAAAAATCAGTTTTGTTACTTGGAAATGATTTTTAGCAACTCTAAATTTGTGACAATTGTTAAAGGGTTCTAATAAACATATTTCATCAAATAAGAAATATAAAGAGAGGGAGTTGGGCCTACCAAGCTCAACAGAAATAAAATGCAATTAAAATTATGTTCGCTCCAATATTTTTGCTCCAATGCTTGGCTTATCTGTGGTTGAAGTCGACTCGATCTAGGAAAGTTAGTGGGCCTCAACCAACGGGTTTGGGTGGACAAATGCAAACGGGTATGCAAGACATTAGGATACTTTCACAAATTAAGCTAATACAAAAATTAAAGCCTACAATAATTATTACATAGCCAAAAAATGAATTTCAACATTATTGGGCCAAGCCCATATATTATAACTAGCAACAACGGGTAACGAGCTGGCCCAGATATGAGATATGCCCAAAACAATACTGCTAACAGCTCAGGTGCAAAAAATAACAAGTAACAAGCTCGAGCAATAGACCCAAAACTATTCCTCGTCTCATGTTTTTTCTAAGTGTCAAAGCTGCGATATACATGATATACTACTAGTTCACCACTTAATTTTCTCTTCAAATTTTCTAAGTGTCAAAACTGTGGTATACATGATATACCGCCAATATACCTACCAAGACAAAGAGCAAAACCCCATGAAGGGCATACCCTTTATCCACCTAATCGAATGGTAAGTCAACATTTCTTGTATACCCTCAAATATACCTAATATATGTACTTATTCTTAATTAATCCTTACTTCAAGAAGAACCAAAACTATGACCAAAATCCCTCAACAACACATTTTTCAGCTAATTTTAAACTTCTACTTGATTTTAAAATACACAAAAGACTCCAAAGAACCAATAAAAACAAATCACTGGTCCAACAACACTTATAGGAACTAATGCAGCTTACCTAATATCTTCACCCGATTTGGAACCCCACGGGTCTGATTAGTTATGGCAGGACGCACTTCTATAACAAGGCATTTGCGGTCCTTCTTGCAAAGTATGGTGTTGATCATCGGGTGGCCACTCCATATTACCCTTAAACAATTGGCCAGGTTGAAGTCTCTAATTGGGAGATAAATAGTATTTTAGCCAAGACAGTCAATGTAAACAAAACCGTCTGGGCTCAAAAACTTGATGAGCCTCTTTGGGCATATAGAACAACATTTAAAACGCCTATTAGGACTTCTCCTTATAGGATGGTTTTTTGCAAGGAGTGCCATCTACCAGTCGAACTTGAACACAAGGCCTTGTAGGCAACGAAGAAGTTGAACATGGACTGGGAAGAAGCAACCAAGCTGAGGTCGTTTCAGATGAATGAAATTGATGAATTTCGGTACCATGCCTATGAAAGTGTGGCCTTGTACAAGGAGAAGCTGAAATATTATCATGATGTCAAGATCCTCAAGCGGGACTTTCAGAAGGGTGATTCTGTCCTGCTATATAACTCAAGGATGATGTTCTTCCCCGGCAAGTTGAAATCCAGATGGTCCGGACCTTTCGAATTGGTGAGTGTTTCACCCAATGGCTCGATGGAATTGAAAACCATGGATGGAACTCGAACATTTAGAGTGAATGTCTAGAGGGTGAAGCACAACCATTGGTGCATTGAAAGGGATAGGATCATTGATAGACATCGGTTGAAGCATACGGGGTCAAATCATGCTCCGGAGTAGAGTGGTCATACCGTCATGCCGCGATGATAAACCAAGCGCTTCATGGGAGGCAACCCACATTTACATTCTGTAATTTTTGTTGTTTTTATGTGTAGTAGATTTTGTGTGGTTTGACGTTTTCTTTGGCGTAGGATGATAACGAAGGAAAACGTCAGGCTGAGAAGCAAAAGACGGGCCGTAATATGTTATATGGACTGTACTTTTTTATCGTAAAAGTGTTGCACAAAATTAGTCACTCACTGTTGGTGATATGCTTAAATACGATCAGGAAGTATGTGTTGTATCACAAAATACGAACCGTATCTTCAAGCGTAAAAGGTAAGAAAAACTTGTTGAAACCCGTTTTGTAACATGCTTAAATACAACCAGCAATACTGACCGTATCCAGAAATACAGTCGGTAAGGTACGACCTGTATCTAAGCATGAGACAAAATAGTGAGTCATAAAATACGGACTGTATGAAAAAATACGGCCCGTTTCTTTATTTAAAAAAAAATTACAGACGGGCAAAGGGGCTTAAACAAAAGCTCCATACACGCCCTTTCTTCTTCCATTTCACACCCCAGTAAACCACCTTCACACTCACGATCTCTACCATCAATCCACCATCATTCCATCATCCACCTCCATCAATACCGCAGAATACTTCCTCTAATGCCCCCCAAATCCCCACTACTTCACCCGACAACCCTCTACTCAAATTTTGAGTTTTTTTTGGTTATCTTCTTTATCTCACCAAGTGAAAGCACGAATTCATCATCACAACGGGTGTGTTGATGCTCTAATCTCATTAATTTGTTTATAGGGTTGTAATTTCATTGATGGGGTGATGGGTGTTGATGGAACCTAGGGTTTATTAATGAATACTCATGTTTAATGATTTTTTAGTTGGAGATGAGCAAAATTGTACGTTAAGGACTCAAGGGTATTAGTATATCGAATTCCTAATGGGTTGGATGGCATGTCAATTGACGAATTCCAATTTGGATTCCAAAATTGTTATGCCCGCCAATTGTTCAATTAAAATGCCGATGATCCTAAAATTGTAAAAATTGGGTGAAGTCTGAGTAACCCAACCCCTATAGGAATGAAACCATGAAAATTTTGTGTGTGTGGTGTTTGAATTTAAACCGAAGCAAAATTGTACATAGAAAAATTGGGGCTGTTAAGGGAAAACAACCTAAGATACGGACCGTATCTTGGATCGTAATATGGTTGGTTAACAAGTTGAGTTTCTGCCTTGGAAATACATGCTTAAATACAGATTTTATACGGCCCGTATCTCTGAACGTAATTCTAAGGTAGAAACTTGAGATGTTTCTATCTCAGACATACATGCTTAAATACGGAGCTTTATTTAATTATACGGACCATAACTCTGACCATATGTCTAAGATGGAAACATTACGACCAGATTATACGGACCGTATTTTTCTTTACGACCACCTAAGAAAAATACATAAACATTTTTTTCTTTCTTTTGTTATTGTTTCTTCATGGCCCTTTCCTTATGATGCTTGCCATATAGATATGACTGCAAAACACTCAGTAAGGAGAGGTACCGGGCTAAGAGGCCGAGGTCGAGAGCGAGCGGCTGTCACCCATGTATTGCATGACTCCCCCTCCTAGTCTGAAGAGGAAGAGGAGGTCATGCCACAGAAGAAGAATCGGGGGGCTACCATAGCTGATCCCCCGACCATGACACCTTAGGCTTCCGATTACTCCCATTCTGAAGAGGAGGAATCTTTAGCATCTGCTTCGAGGGAGGCAGAAACCGAGGGCACTGAACAAGTGATTGGAGTGGAAATCGAGGGCACTGAACAATAGTAAGCAGTATGAATTCTTTATTACTTTGTTTTTCATTCTTCGTTATGAGTAGCTAATTTATCTACTAAGGTTGTGAACCTAGAAGGGGTGTTATGTGATTGGGAATTGAGATTGACATATGAATAATGAATTGTTAGGGTTTATTTATCCTTTGTTATTCATTCATAATTGATGGTCGCAAATATTAGTTAAAGCCGTAAACATTACTTAACTTGGAAAAGTGAGTAGGGTTTGGTAGGAATAAATAACAAGAGCTCAGGGCGTTAACCCTCGTTTGATAAATTCACTTAGGAATAAGAGGGAATTTACTTAGCACAAGATTAACCGTTCTTCATTTACACTCTTCTATATTTGGGAAAATCATAAAGAGAAATAGTCCTTAACTATTGGAAAATACTTGGGAATCAATAAGAGGTTAAGTGCATTCATACAACGATCCATTAGAACTATATCAAGATTAATCACCATAGCATAAACCTTATCTGAAGGGGAACAAAACCTTGGTTTCTTTAATCATATTCATTACAATCAAAGCAATTAGTTAGTAAAAAACCAACTTTCTACAAACTCAACGGAATACGAAATTAGACCGCAAGAAAGTACTATATGACTTTAGTAACCTTTACACACCATAGTCCCTGTGGGATTCGACCCAGCCTAGTTGGGTTACTATATTTGACATCGTACACTTTCATCATTTAATAGGTGTAATTTGAGTTTATGACTTCCAATAACACAGCAAATACACCTCATGTTTCAGTACATAAAGTAATTTCGACAAGCCCACTTAATCAGAAGTCATACCAACCTAGGTAATATTCAACTAGACTTCATGCCTAAAAGCCTAATCATGCTTTCTCCCGTCAATTCTACTATATATACAATCTACTAATCAAAGTCTAACTCAAGTAGGATGTAACCTACCTCAAAAGCGGAACTGGAACCACGAGCTACTCCAATAGAGCCTTGTCTTTACGTAAAGCCTCGAAATGCTCAAAGTCTAGCAAAAATAATGCTAAGTAAGAAATACACCAACTAATTGGAAAAAAATCAATTTGGGAAAAAGTACTCAAAATACCCTAACGAATCAAATGGGTAAAACTGAAATTTAACGGTGAAATTACCCTACCCTTAGTCCCAAATATCATAATCCTCAAATGCAACGGTTTCTAATCACTTTAGATCCTCTAATTCAATAATTTAGTCAAAACCCTAAGTCTCCAAAAAGATTCTTGAATTTATTAGAACAATCCATCCTAGAAGGTGTTAACCTACACTTCTAGATGATATAAACAGTGAATTAACCAATAATAACCTATTCAAGCTAGGTTTCATGATTTATAATTCTAGGTCTTCAACCCACCATTTTTCGAGCTTAAGCGATCATGGAAAATTAAAAGGGAAATGAGAATGAACACGATAGTGGTGTAGAACTTACCTTCAATCTCTTAGGATAGGTTTTAGGAGTGTTTTTACTAAATGATTCAAACTTAGGAGAATAATTAGGATTCTGTTCTCGTCATTCCGCCACGGCAGTCGCAAGGATCGCCATTGTTACACCTCGAAATTTCGGGTTGTTATGCGATAGACAGGCTAACGCGAGTTAAGGTGTTTATGGTGCCCCTACAAGTAAGAAGGGATACTTAATAATTCTAATTAAGATTCCAAAGACATTTGAGGCAAGGGAGAAAGGTTCGTCAAAATGAAACTTCCTTTGCTCAGTTAAGCGAAAGGGGGTTCGACGGTCGTTCTTTATACCGTCGGACGGGTCGACGCTCCTTCGATTGTGTTGTAGAATTGATTTAGCACGAAGACCATTCGACGGAGCAGATAGACGCTCCGTCGATCAGTTAGACGGACCGTCCTTCTCATCGTAGAATGAAAGGAAAATGAAAGATTGCTCACTGGAAATTTCACAATTTCGACAGTCAAATTGACACTCCATCGATCCGATCGAGGTTTCGTCGGTCGTACTATATAACACCCGACGGGCAGCTTTTAATTTTTATATATGGAGGACCCCAAATTCATTTTTCTTATTTCTCATCCTTTCCTCACTTCAAGAGACCTCGAGAATGTTCCACCCACTTCACTAACACAAATTCAAGGTGAACCAAAGACCAAGCACCAATAATCAAGGGAATCAAGTGTTTGGATGTTCATTAGGGTTGCTAGAAGCCAAGTATCTCTTTGGACTTGAAGTTGGGTTTCCTCCAAGGGACGTATTGTCACCCAACGTCCATTCCTATAATATCAAAGGTGAGTTTTACACTTGTTTCATGTTATTAAAGGTATTGAGTAGTTGAAAGTGTCACGACCCGAACTACGGGCCGCGACGGGTATCCGGGGTTAACCACCGAACACCGCTCACTTTACTGCTTATCTGCTATCATTCATACTATATGCTCATATCATATAAAAACTGTCATTTTCTGAAATACATTTGCTTTTATAAACATAAGCCCCGGCTATCCAAAATAATATATACCGCATATACA
>NC_081342.1:36215611-36251546 GCF_029784015.1 Lycium ferocissimum | reverse complement strand
ATTTTGACGGTGGGCGATGCCTCGATCCGACACCCCCGTTTTCACCGTATAACCCGGGGCGTTTTTAATTTTTATATAACGAGGCCCCCAAATTCATTTTTCTTATTTCGCATCCTCTCCACACTTTAAGAGACCTCGAGAATGTTCCACCCACTTCACTAACACAAATTCAAGGTGAATCAAAGATCAAGCACTAATAATCAAGGGAATCAAGTGTTTGGATGTTCATTAGGGTTGCTAGAACCCAAGTATCTCTTTTGACTAGAAGTTGAGTTTCCCCCAAGTGAAGTATTGCCACCCAAGGTCCATTCCTATATCATCAAAGGTGATTTTTAATCCTGTTTCATGTTATTAAAGGTATTGAGTGGTTGAAAGACTTGGATTAGAGAAGGAGGCATAGTATGAGCTCAAATATGGTAATAATGGTATTTTGAGTAGTAAATTGATTGGAGTCATGATTCCTGGCATGAAATGAGTATAAATTTTTATGAATGATATTAAGAATATTGAAGAAGCATTATATGTGAATGAATACGACGTTAGGTGATAACTATCGTTATGGATGACTTTGGGAAAGAACCTTGAGAATTAAATAATGTCTAGCTTAACAAAGTTTATTGACTATGCTATTATGGATGTTGTTGTTGAAATTTGGGAGTTTTTATATTATATGGAGAAAGTTGTAGAAACAAAGGAAGTGCTGCCCAATTTTCGTTAGCCCTTAGTCACCTTAGCTTAAATTTTCCAAGTATGTTTCCGTAAGATCTAATCTTGAAGTGCAATTCCTCTTGAATATAGAACCGTGAACTTGGAGGGAAGCGTTTAGTCAGCAAATTTAGAGAGACGTAAAGGTATGTAAGGCTAGTCCCTTCTTTTCTAAGGCATGATTCCTACAACATGACTTCCTTTATCTTGCATGACTCTCTTATATTTCAGAATTGCAAGTCTACGATTATTAAGAATTTCTCATGAGATAAAGATTAGGAGATGTGTCATGAATATGATAAGGATGATGATAAATTTATGTCTAGAGATTCAAAAGCTTATGATATGATAGTCTTATGAAGCTAATGGTCCTTATATGATTCCTTGATGTTATTCATTGTTGTTAAGCTCACCTTATAATGCTAGTTCCTTCAAGGTGAGATATGATGACCATGACTACTCCATAATGGAATCGGGGGTTCTCGACGTTACGTCACCCGATAGAGTTATAGCTTTTACTTTAGTTCTTATGCATGTTTCATGATGAGTATATGATAATGCGTATACACCGTGCCTAGATGGCTGAGCAGACACCGCTAAGGCGGGCGGCATATACACCATGTCTAGATGGCATAGGAAGACACCACTAGTAGGCGGCTTGAGATGTTTACCCCAGACGCGGCAGACCTGGATGCGGGCTAATGATGATCACACCGTACCTATATGATCCAGCAGTTGCATACATATGCTTACATGATATGATGTTGTTTATTATATGAGTAGCATGCATGACTCCGCCTTAAGAGGCAATCAGTTACAGGTTACCCCGTTACCTTATATTCTTGCATCCCTTTATTATGTTATTGTGTATGCCTTACATACTCAGTACATTGTTCGTTCTGATGTCCTTTTCTTTATGGACGTTGTGTTCATGTCCACAGGTAGACAGGGAGATGGTGCAGACACCTAGGAGCTTTTTCAGCAGATTTACAGGAGCACTCCACTACTCCGGAGTCGCCATTCTTGGTATATTTTTTGTGTCTACATATTTGGGCACGACGGGGTCCTGTCCCATCTTTATGTCTCAGTACTCTAGTAGAGGCTCGTAGATACGTATGCGTGGGTAGTAGTTGTCTCATGGACACATCGATGCGTATATTTTTGTATATCATTTTGCAGTCGTGAGGGCTTATATATATATATATATATATATATATATATATGTGTGTGTGTGTGTGTGTGTGTCGCCTTGGAGATTGTGTATGTTCAGGTTGGGTATGATGATTAGCATAATGAGTGGTGCTCGGTAGTTAGCTCCGGGTACCCGTCATGGCCTCTAGTCGAGTCGTGACAGCCATGGCAGTCCCACCATGGCTACCAGACCATCCGTCATGGTGAATAATCATTAAGTACAAGCCTCTCGCCATGGCGGTCTCGCTATGGAAGCACAAAGCCCGCCATGGCGGTCATACCAGAACTAGCAAAAATCTTGTTTTCACCAGTGTTTCTTGAAATTCCTACATCAATCCAAGGCCCCACATATACAAACTAGATATGCACACACACACACACATAAAAATGTCTACGAATTCACTCGTGGCCTCAAAATTTACAATGGACGCCTAATTTACCTAGTCAACCCCCAAACGGAGTAAAACAAGTTTCAAATCAAGTTTCTCAAAACATAAAAATAAAAATCCTCTGGAACCAAACCATCCATCCTTCCAAGTCATAATTGATCATTCAGACCTCACGGCGTTGACGAAGTTCCGAAAAAGGGTCCGTTTACCAAAAAGTCAACTATTGATCAAATACTTTCACTTAAGGATTCTAAATCCTTCAGTTTCACTAGACTCGCTTAACGTCTCGAGAATGGATCAACATGGGGTAAAATGGTCAAAATGCACATACTGACCTAATGAGTTATTACACAATCTCCATCCTAAATAGCGCTCGGCTATGTCTTCTACTATCGTCAGTACTCATTCAATTAGGGAGTGGGTTCGAAGTGGTTCAAAATCATCATCGACTGGTATTTTAGCCTGTAAGTCAGCTAATGCCTGTCCTTTGATGGCCTTCTATGCTATGTATACAATGTCGAACTCGCTTAATAGCATTTTCCATTTGGCCAACTTCCCGATAGGCATGGGCCGGCAAAAGATGTATTTCAGTGGATCCATCTTGGATATGATGTGAGTAGTGCATGATGATAGGTAGTGACTCAGCTTTTAGGCTACCTATGTCAAGGCACAACATGTCTTTTCCACTAGTATGTATCTTGCCTCACAGCCGGTGAACCTCTTGCTCAAATAGTAAATTGTGCGCTCTCTTTTACCTATTTCATCATGTTGTCCTAACATACATCTAAAAGCATTATTTGATTTTGACAAGTATAGCAATAATAGGATCCCATACCTAGCATGTACCAAAGCCGGATGATTGGACAAGTACTTCTTGATGATGTCAAGTGCTTTCTGACACTCTTCGATCCATTTTGTCGACTCATCCATCTTTAGCAGCTTGAGTATTGGCTCCATAATGACGGTGAACTGGTCTTTGAACTGTCTGATGTAATTTAACCTTCCTACGAAGCTCATACCTTTTTCTTAGTAGTTGGAAGGGGTAGCTCTTGGATAGCTTTGATTTTTGATTGGTCTAGCTCTGTGTCCCTCCGGCTGACTATGAATCCCAATGGTTTTCTTGTAGGTACTCCAAATGCACATTTGGCCAGATTTAACTTCAAATTGAATTTCTCAAGTTTGTCAAAGAAATTTCGTAAATGTGTAGTATGGTACGAGCTTTCTCTCGACTTGATGATGACATTGTCCATGTATACTTCAATTTCCTTATGGATAATGTCATGAAAAATAGTGGTCATAGCCCTTATGTAAGTGGCGCTGGCGTTCTTGAGACCGAACAACATTACTCCATAATGATACCCTTCCCATGGAGTGATGAAGGCTGTCTTTTCTACATCCTCTTCGCTTATCAAGATTTGATGATATCCCGCGAAGCAATCCATGAATGATTGTAGCTCGTGTTTGGCGCAGTTATCAATGAGTATGTGGATGTTTGGGAGTGGGAATTTTTCCTTGGGACTAGCCTGATTGAGGTCCCGGTAGTCCATGCATATTCGGATCTTTCTGTCTTTCTTAGGTACTAGCACTATATTGGCCAACCATGTCGGATGCGAAGTTACTTCTACTACTCCAGACGTAATCTATTTTCCACTTCATCCTTGATGCGGATGCTAAGATCTGGCTTGAATTGCCTGGTTTTCTACTTGACCGGAGCGAAACCCACATTGATGGTAATCTGTGGGCTACTATGCTTGTGCTTAACCCCAGAATGTCAGCATATGACCATGCAAAAATGCCCACATATTCTCTTAGCAGGTGTATTAGCTCTTCCTTTTGAGGCGTTTCCAAATGTGCACTTATCCTAGTTTCTTTGATTGTTTCCTCATCTGCTAGATTGAATTCTTCTGTTTCATCTAGGTTCAGCTTTTGCTCATTTTGAAACTGCTCTACTTCCTCTATGAGACCCTCAGGAAGCATTGCTTCTTCATCGTACTCTTTGTATTCCTCTTGTCCTACGTCATTCGACTCATTCGTTATGCTACATGTCATGACATTTAAGGTTGTTTTATTATTTTTATTATTGAAAAAGAAATCAAGGCAAGGTTGTTTTATTATTTTTATTGTTGAAAAAAGAAATCAAGGCAAAGCAAGGTTGGTATGAAACATATGTGTAAGTAAATAAAAGGTTGTTTTTTTCATAATTCGAGGCTTCATTAACTTTAATTGAAAAGAAATACAGACTATGGTCCTTACTCAGATCAAACATCGAGTCATTTGCAGTTTTCAAAAAATATTACGAGGTAATTAAAAGCGCTAATGGCGAGTAATCAGGCCTCGACCAATTCTCGCCTATTTTGAAGACTAAATTCATCATTTCTCTACCGAATGGCCAAGAGCAAGGTAGAGGTCCAGTTGGATAATTGCTCGCTCGGATGAGCATCGTGGATGGCATGCACTCCAGTGCATTCTTCCAATACTCTAGGCAGTCTTCCTCACGGAATAGCATCCCTAAACCTTCTTTTATGGTTCCATCATTCGGCATGGGCATTCTCATAGGAAAAGATTGGAATAGATTCGGAATTAGCTTGCGCATGGCCTTTCTTCATTATATTGGCTTCGAAGATCTCGTCCTCATTTGGAAGATACCTTAAACCGAAGCAGAAATTTTCTTGAGGAATGGAGACTGGCTCTCTGATGCCATATAGATCCCTTCCTAGACCTCGCCCAGGTTCAAACCCGTTCTGAAGCATAGTTAAGGAAATCGTTTTGTAGACTGTAGGCATGGGTCCTTGTGTGGAATCTTCTTCATAGGTAGGCCCCACTAGTTCTACCATATGGAAATCTATTCCCTTGGAGGTTTCTTCAATGACTAGGATCGAGTTGACTGGCTAGTTATGGATACTACTCTCTCCATGAATTATGACTTCATGGCCATCCCATATGAATTTTACAGCCTGATGAAATAAGGACGGTACGGCTCCCGCCATGTGAATCCACCGTCATCCCAATAACAAGGTTTAGTTAGTAGCTATCTCCATGACTTGGAACTCAGTGATGAACTCAGCGGTCCCCATTTGGATACCAAGGTCGACTTCCCTGATGGGGTCACATTGAGCTCCATCGACTACTCTTACATTCGTACGACTTTGGCGAATCTTCCCGAGATCATAACCCAGTTGGCTGAGCGTGGATTTAGGGCAAATGTTGAGACCAACTCCGTTGTCGATTAAAACTTGGGTTACCACTTTTTTTGGCACATGACGATGATATGCAGTGCCTTGTTGTACGTTGTGCCTTCTCTAGGAAGCTCTTCACCAGTGAAAGAGATTTGATGTTCTCCCATGACATGTGCGAGCATCTCAGCCAGGTTTTCACTACTAGTTCCTGCAGGGACATGGGCTTCGTCTAGCACTTTCATTAAAGCTAGACGGTGTTGAGATGAGCTCAACAATAATGCTTGCACAGTTATCTAAGCTGGTGCTTTCTTGAGATGTTCCACAATAGAGTATTTCTTGGGCTAGAAGTCTTCGACCTCGCCTTCAGTAATAGGCCTTCTTTGGTTTCCTTCTTTTCTTGGTACTCATTGGGTTAATTCTTCGGGAGCATAACACCCCCCAGACCAAGTCATTCCATGGGTAGCTGCCACTTGCACAATGAATTCCTTTCTTGGTGCTACCATCACCTTTTGAGATACCCATGCTATAATTGGCGTGGGGATTAGCACTCTAAACTGTAGACGCTCTTGTATTGTGAGTGATGCCACTATTTGTTCAAGTGCTTGAATTAGATCTTGAATCACAGGATTGCATACAACCCAATCTTCTTCCCTTTCTATCATGTGAATTTTGTTGTTGGCATGATTAGGCAAGGGATCAACATTCACATTTGGCATAGCAGTCTAAAGAATGATTTCCTTCTCGTCAATCAAATCTTGTATCTTATGTTTTAGATTGATGCTCTCTTCAGTACTGTGTCAATCAACTGCAACGTTTGATACATTAGGAAGAATCTATTTTCGGGATTGACGACCTTTGGTGGGAACGCTTGGATCATTCCTATAGTGTTTAATCTCTCGAACAGTTTAGTTATTGTTTCCAGTAGAAGGGTGAACACACGAGTAGGCTTCTTTTCAAAGTTTGGACATGGCAAGTTGTAGGCAATTAGCAGTGGTTGGTTTTGGTAATTTGTTGGTAGGTTATTTTGTGGAACTCTGTAGGGAGGTACGGGAGCTTGGTAATTTGGATGTGGAGCTTGGTAGTTTAATGGTGGTGTTTAAAAGGTTGGAGCTTGGTAGTTTGATGGTGGTGTTTGGAAATTGGGATATGCGTATAAACAGGCATAGGGTTGTATGGAGTTGATAAGTAGGCCCTTGGTCGTGGTGATTGATAGACTTCAACGAGATATTGTAGCTCCTCTTTCTTTTTGGGTTTTGGCTAGGTGTATGGGAAACGTTTGCCACATCCTCTTTCTTCTTCCTAGTGAGTCCCACAGTGCTTTGTTCGGTAGCTTTGCCGACTATGCTTATAATTATTCCCGATTTGAGACCATCTTCTATGGCTTCTCCCATCTTCACCAATTCAGGGAATGGTCTTCCGACTATTGACAACATCGGATCATAGAAGTTTGTTTCGTGCAAACGTATAAAAATGGAGACTAGCTCTTCTTCATTCATTACCGGTTGTACCCGAGCAGGTTCAGCCCTCCACCTACTCACATACTCGCAGTAGTTCTCTGTAGATTTTTGTTTCACCTTTTCCAGGTAGTACCGGTCTAGTACTGTTTCCATGTTAAATCAAAAACCTTTCCATAAAGGATCCCTCAATGTCTTCCCACGTGGCCCATCAGGCAGTGAACCATTCGGAGGCCTCTCCAGTTAGACTTCAGCTGAATAGCCTCATGATAAGTGCCAGATTATTTTGACACCGACCAGTTGGTTGCAATAGGCTGGCAAGTAGGCCTTAGAATTGCCTGTTCCATTGAACATTTCAAACTTGGGCACTTTGAAGCCCTTTTTTAGATCCAAGCTTGGATACATACAGAGATCATCGTAGCTCAAGCCGGTTGCCTTACGGGTAGTTCTCATGAACTGTTCCAGCATTTCAACCATCTTGCGCTCTATTTCTTTGTGGGCTTGTCTTGTTTGACTCTCCATGCCTTTTCCATCTCCTCATAACGATCAAGCTCCTGATGATCTGGGGAAAATTTGCTTGGTATGACAGGGGTATGGAAAGAAACGGTTGGGTGTGCGAGGTGGCTTTTGGATGTGTGGGTATTTTTTGCGATTGGTAGAGAAATGGTGCTTGGGCGTATAGTGGAGTTAAGGTGAGTGGGTTGTGGCACCTGGTATGACGGCACTGAATGGATAGTTCCAGTGATTTTGACAGTGTTGAGAGGCGGTGCGGTGTGGTACGACGTACCACCATGGGTTAGTTCTGTAGTGAGTGGGTTTTTGGGTGGATGACATTGTTCCAATAGGGTCGGTGGGAAAATGGTTGGGCAGTGGTAAACTTAGAGATGGAAAAGATGGAGGAGCCCTTCTTGCCTCAGCAGGCGTTTCTTTGACAGCACTGGCCATTTCAACTCTCGTGACCATCTCTTGAACGTCAACAACCTTCTCAAGTAGCATGTTGATTACATCCTCAGAGTGCGAGGCTTTTTTGGGTTCAGTTGTGTTATATCCCGCATTTTTGTACATTGGGACAATCCGGATTAATTATGATAAATTAAGGACAAAACTATTCCGGGATACAAAGTCGGGATTTTTGACCTCCGATTTTATTTTGAGACATAAGTTGTTCATGAATTTGTTGGTATGGAACAATTAGGAAAATTTGGGACCAAAAGTGATATATTTGGAAGATGAAAATCATGCAAATAAGGCCCTTTGGCCGTGTGACTATAGGAAAGGTCCCACACATTTTGTGGCCAATTTAAATTGGTCCAACATATGTGTGGGCCAAGGACACTTGGTCAACTTATATAATAGCACAAAGGATGAATTCTAAGTCATCTTTATCATTCCATACACTTAGAAAAAAAAAAAAGACCAAGAAGTTGGAGAGCAAGGCTCTCGCCCAAGCCACCTCAAAAACCAAGTCCTAATTGAACCATTCCAAAAATATTTTGTTGATGCAAATCCACTAATTTGAGGTCCCTAAGTAGCGTGGAAGTGTTGTTTGGGTCATCAAACCATCCGTTGTGTAGATCGCAAACCCTAGCTTACTTGTGAAGTTGAAGAAGGAAGGTAAGAATTAATCATGTTTTATGTGTTATGAATGTTGTATGCATGTTGTAGTATGTTAAAATGAAGGAAATTCATGAAATATGATATGTTGGAATGGAGGTTGTGAATGTGGTGCCTAGCCGTGTAAGTGTGTGTGTGTTGTGTTGTGTTGAAGCAATGAATTAAAGCCTAGTTAGCATGCTATGATCATTGTAGGGTGAAGAAATGGATGAGAATCATCAATATGTATATATGTTGTGTTGGCCGAAAATGGGTCATGTTATGTGACAAAGAACGCATTAATGTCGCTTAGTGTTTTAATGGTTGTCGTAATGAATTCTATGTTAGAAATGAGCTTTTAATGACTCAAAACTGATGTTGTAATTGTATGGGCTGAATTGGAGAATCAAGTGTATTTAATGTAATTTTTATGTTTAAGAGAATGGCATTGTTAGAGTGTAAATTGTTGGTGCAAATCATGATTTGGAAGTGAGGAATGGGTTATAGTGAGGCTCTCGGATTTGGGACAGTTTTTGGGCAAATTGGAGCCTTGTTGGATTGTTGGAAATATTGTATGAATTGTTTGAAATGTTCTTAAATGATGTTAGTATGGATTCGGGTTGGTAATTGAATGTATAAGCGTTGATGTTGGCTTAAATGTAAGCCGTTGAATCGAAAGTATTGAATGTTGTCGAATGATGTTAAAGAGAGTTACTAATGTTATATTGCCTTTCGGATTGATTATTGATGTTGCTAGGTTGGTTGTTGTTGTGGTTGTTGTTGATTTTGGCCGAGTTAAATTCTCGGGGTGGCCTATTTACAGGGGAAATGCTGCCCAAATTTCTGTAGAATTAAGGGCTAAATTGGAATTAAATGCCCAAAATGTCTATAGCTAATATTTGGCATATTATGACTTGTTTGTAGACCTTGGGGAGCCCGAGGCGTAGGTCGTGATTAGCTTGAGTTTGGAGTAGCTTTGGCAGCGTTTGAGGTATGTAAAGCGCAACCCTTCCTTCTTTTGGCATGCCTTAGTCGTAAATAGGCTATGATACGAGCCTCGAGGAAATTCTACTCTCGCGATCCGACCATGTCTGTGATTCTTATTTGTTCTTTAGTCTTCGTATGTTTGATATGGTAAAATATTGGCCCGTATGTCTTTTGTATGACTAAGTTTAAAAAGTTGCATAAAAAGTTTGGTTTTTAAAAGAATTTTGTTCCTAAATGATTCCGCAAACTACGAAAGTCCGTAACTTTCACAGACAGAACCGGATCGCTTTGATATGCTCAAAAATGATTCCATGATGTATGATGACTATGATTTCCATAGGCGGGCCCGGCTCGGGTCGACACCCGTCCGTGGGTCCCGCGACTTTTCTTTATATACTTCTGACGACTTTTGAAAGAATATGATTCGATTTTAAGTACGACCAGTTTACTTACCTTTTGAGTTTATGATAATGACCTCACGCATATGATTATGATACATAACTATGGTTTCAGGAGTTCGGATTGATATATTCTCGAGTGGTATTCGGCAGAAAATTCGATTTGACGTTTGTCTTGGTTTTGAAATAATAGCTCGCTTCGACTATTCTATTGAGTCTGTAATGACGACTATGTTTTTGATTTCCACAAGCTATGTCATACAATCTTGACACGTACCTACAATTTCTAAAGTAATACTTGATATGTTCTCGGATGATTTTCGGAAGGAACTTGACTTGACTGTTATTTAGATTTAAAATGAGATTTCGTTTGATTATGTTGTTGAGTCTGTGATGATGATTTGTGTATGTGGTTCTCCCTACTCTGCTCGTGCGAGCTATTATGATCTCTTTCACTGCGTCCCGGGCCAGGGCATGTATTCGTGCACGATTCTACAGTATGATTCACCGCGCCCCTCACTAGAGGGCCGGGGCATGTTATATGATATGATTATGATATGATGATACGGGGAGGTGGCCAGGATGGCATATGATGACTTCATTCACCGCGCCCCTCACTAGAGGGCCGGGGCACGTTATATGTATATGATATGATATATGATAGTGTGGTGTGATATATGACTATTATTTTATTTATGGATCGAGCCGTACGTTCCTCGGCATTATTATTATTTTATTCGTGGGTCGGGCCGTACGCTCCTCGGCATTCGGTTAACGTCAGTTTATATACTATGTTCTATTTTCTGTATATGTGAGACAGAAATGTTTTTTTTAATAAAGCTAAGCATTTTGGGCCTTCTGATGATCATATTTGTCTTCTGCACTGCTTATGTATAATTTGTATTTCGGATATGAGTACTTTGGTATTTGGGTTATTGTGCCCACGTTCGCACACCTTACTTCGGTTATGACTTCGTTTCTCGTACTTCTTTTGCTTTGCATACTCGGTACATATTCCGTACCGACCCCCTTTCTTCGGGGTCGCGTTTCATGCCCGCAGTGCATTTTTGGTGATCCGCCGGCTTCGGATTTCCATCAGCGGTCTTGGAGTGCTCCTTGTTCCGGAGCCCACCTTTTGGTACATATTCGTTCGTAGTGTATGTATTTGTTTGTTCAGGGGTACGGCGGGGCCCTGTCCCGTCATATGATTCTGTTGGTCTGTTTAGAGGTCTGTAGACATATATGTGGGCTAGGCCTATCCTGTACAGGTGTGTTTGTATGTTGTATGTCCTGGGCAATCCTATTCGCCGTGGCAGCCTTGTCGGCTTGCATTTGTATATGCTTTGGGGCCGATGCGCCATTTGATAGCCTTGCCGGCTTCTGATATATATATGTTTGTGTTTGAGATATGTTTGAGACAGCGTCTGATATTTGTATACGCGTAAGCTATCTGTTTGTGAATCGGAATAACGAATGTGTTTGGGTGCCCAGCTCGGGCACTAGTCACGGCCTACGGGGTTGGGTCATGACAAGTTGGGGAGAGTCACTAATGACGGGTTCATTGTGAGTGTGCTCGTTTTCCAAAGTACCATCCATTGTTGCTTTGCCTTTGTCTTGTCGGGAAAGGGATGCTATTGCAGCTTTTGATCTAGTAAAGTATGCCGGTGTGGAACAACACGGATCAACCTGTCTATAAGAGAAAAACAACTCAAAAGAAAACGACAGTAGTTTGTATACATTAATAGAAAAGAAAAATATCGCACGTAGTTGGCATATAAACACGTAGAGCACATAAAATCCATGTATTTGATTTATCCCCTACTCCAAGGTTGTTGGGTATTTTGCTCTCTTGAGTCACTTTGGATCTTGGTATGATAGTCTATGGTTGATTTGCTTTTAGAAGATCTTCTTGGGGCCTGCTTACGCCAAATAACTATGGGGAAATATATATTTATATATTTTAGGGACCGAGTCTTACGTAGACTGCCTACGTATCCCTTCGCGAGAAATCAGGCCCTTCCGTAGTTCGGTTTACATAGAAAATATTTTTCTAAACCTATACTACCCAAAAGCTTCCCAAACCAGTCCCGACCAGGGCTTTCTACGTATCCCTCCTTGGGACATCAGGTCATACGTAGTTTCTTTTACATAAAAATAAAAAGGGGACGAAGACAAACTTTACAATTACAAGAAAGGACCATCCCTTAAATTTAACCAAAAGGTAACTTTTTCTCGAGATCGAAACGGGTTGTTGTCCTTACAACCTTTTTTTTTTGCTGAAGGCCCTACTTCCTAATAATAGGGTAGGAGTACTACCCAGATCTCCCCAGTATTTACCAAGTGCTCTAATTCAAACTTGAAAGCTTCCCATTCTTTGATATCATACCCGGTGCTCCCGAATGGAACAAGTAAATCCTTTATTGACGTAGACCTCCCGATGAGGGTTTCCAAGTGGCCTTGACTGGTGGGACCTTCCCAGTGCTTGCTAAATTACGAAAATACTAGCATACAATTCCTTAAAGATGGTGATGTCATAACGCCAAATGTGGGTGTCCAAAGTGATTCCTTCATTTGTACTGATCATGTCATGGACCGACAAAGATTGAGGTCCCTATAGATTGTGGATCATCTTGTCGTTAATCATTCTCACTATCTTTTTTCTCAGGGCCAAGCACTCGTCCGCAATGTGTCCAGGTTGATTCGTATGCAAAGGGCACCTCTAGTGCGCATAGGTCGGAGCACAAGGTGGTAACTTTTCATGGCTAGCACATGTGGTACCTACTCTCTTCATCTTCTCAAAGAATTCTTTGCATCGTACATGTTTTGGCGTGACGCGATAAGGACAAGTAATTGACTTAAAGGTAATTGCCCACCAAGTTGGTGATGCTGGGGGAACAGATCCTTGGGTTACATCATTGTCCTCACCTTAGGCCGCTGAGGTGGCAATGATGGCCTCTTTAGATGGCCATGTTTGCTCTTGCGACTCGGATTCCTCATTGGAATCCTCATTCTCTTCCTCAAGAGTTTTGATTTTTACCATTAAAGGCACGTAGCTTTTTGCCACTCTCTTGTCCTTGTCTGACAGGCTCTCTCGGTAACGCTCAAATTATGTAGTCTCCTTTGGTGGATTCTCAACTAGGCTCAAAATTTGGTCGGCCTATTTGATCTTGGCTCGGACCAATTTGTTCTTTTCTTCTATCTCGTGAATCTTCCTATTAAATGATCCTTCATTTTCGCTAGCAGTGTTGCCCCCCGGTGTAGTGTTGATTTGACTTATTCCCTCGCCCATTAGTAGTAAATCAACTTTTTTAAGAGCTGAAAAGGGTTAGTTTTGTATGTTCGTGGTTTCGGGTAATTGACATTACTTTGTGTTTTTCTTTGGGATAGTGGTCGGAACACAGGATCAACCAATCATTCAAACAGAATAGATGAAATACATAAGCATTTAATCATATAATCATGTGATAAATTATGCTAGTCGCCTTTCTAAAAAAGTCAACCTAGTCAATTTGAAACATGAATGCGCCATTTGCATTAAACCATTGCCCCATAAATCATAGTTTCCTTAATAATATTTTCCCCTAAGGGATTACAAAAGATCGTAAAGCATAAAGTAAAAATCAGCAGAAATGTCCTCCAATGGATGATGATGAAGCTCTCTGGATCCTTGCCTTCTTGGCCCTTTGAAGGGCAGTATGGATATGGAGATGAGTCAATGTCAACATGACATCTATAGAAAACCCTTTGTCTGTGAAGGTCATTGGTACAGTGTCATCTGTTGTCTTATTCATTCGATCATCAAGCTCCAACAAGCAATCATGTTTGAAGTCTAACTCCTGTGTCATGCTGTCTATGATGGCTCGATCATACTCAATCTTCTCCAAATATTTTGCATCCCTATCATCGGATCGCCTTTGGATCAAGCGGACCTTGATTTCAGCTTTTGAAGACTTGTCTTGAATGTAATGACAAAGGATAGGACCAAGGGCAAGGGTGCCTTGCAAGTGGGCTCTCAACGAATCTCAATTATTTTTATCATAACCTGGGTTGAAACTATCTTGAGCCAAAGTATTCGGACCCCAAATAGCGGGACTATTCCATTCCGGACTATGTGTCTACCCTTTTGAATCTTGTCCTCTTCATAGTCTATTATGTACTCCCCCATGTTTCCTACTTAGGGTATGATCTGGGTCCTACCAAACTGTCCCAGTACTAAGCCAGGCACAAAAGGGCGGATCCCTCAGATTCTCATAGGTGGTATAAATGGACACTTTCTCCCCTTGGTGACAACGGAATCGGATGTTATGTATGCTACACTCTTTGCGCCTAGAGAAGTTGAATTCCCACTTTTCCTTAGTTTGCTATCCTATGTTTGGGTTATGAGCATAAAGGTCATCTTTCCCCATTTTTTCTTGCTCAAATATTGCGTACCTTCGACTTTGGCTGAAATTCTTAATGATCCACCATTGTAGGAGTAGGTTACACCCTTAATAGTAATAATAGTGGTTTCAGCATATGCTTAAGGCTCGGTACATAACGACAAGGATGATGGGGATTAGGTCAAAGTATTTGGTTTCCCCGTTTGTGGTTATGCCGTGAAACATAGCATGGTTGACGAAAATGATTCGGCTATATATGGCTTGGTGTCTACATTTTGGGAATATCATGAGTCCTAACAAGAAAATGGTGAATGACAAAGGTCAGGTTTCTTCCCATTCGGCGAAGGATTTAAACTTTGTAAGGTGTTCTAGAAATCCTTGCTAAGTCCCAAACCATTTTTATAATTCTCTAAAGGCTACGATTGGACCAAATATCCAATTGTCGTGGGATAAGGATAGCATTTTGGATTTGGTTGGGGCTAGGTTTATATGGATTAGAAAGGTGTAGTCTCATCCCTCTCTCTCCAAGGCCTATATCGACCCTGACGCCCTCATCAACTTTCTTTCCTTGCTCCGGACAACAAAACCATATCCCTTCACTTTCAGAAGCTTGAAGCCATTGTCCGAATCAACCTAACTATCTTCATTTCTCTACGAGACACCTACATCCTTGCATAGGAAAGTGATGACAGAGGGAAACATTAAGCTCGGCCTCAGCTCTCTCACGAAATTCCACAACTCCTGGATTACATGATGACCCACGTTCACTGGAACGTCGTCTACAAGGCAAGCAATCATGAGAGCCCGGAGGTAGGTGATATTAGTAGTGTTGCTCGAGGGGTGTACCCGTCTAGAAATGATATTCTGCCACCTCCAAGCTTCAGCAGTGAAATGAGTACTCTTGATTCCGGTCCTCTTATTGACCCAATCGATTGACCCCCACTCATCCTCCACTACCAGCTTTGATAATAACCAAGCCTCATTACCCTCATAGTCCTTCGCATCCATGTCACTCATAGGATGGTTATCCATGTTGTAATGGGCATTGACCACCTCAGCCCCAATTTTCAACACGTACCCCGAATTATGATTTTCGGATGCGGGCGGACAAGTCCATGTTTTGACAATTGCATAGAACTCTCTTACCCAGGTTTCATTAGATTTGCCAGGATTCTCGGTAAGGCAGTCCCACCCTATTGCGTGCAACCGATTGTAGAACTTCGGGGCACGTCGCTCCACCTTGTTCGTGTTAAACTGCCACACTAATAACAACTCCTTACTCATATAATCTAAGTAGTGTTGATGACTTCTCGAAGCTGGGAAGCGAACATAGTTCGAACCTCTTTCATTTTGGGCCATGTTTTCAAAATTTTGTAGCTGCAACAATCGAAAAAGTTAGTTTCATAAATTGGCCTAAGTCCAATAACTAATTACGTGTTTTACAAGCCAAGAAAACCAGCAAAAATAACCCCGATTGCGCCTATGCAAGGCTACTGTCTTTCGCCACTTTTGTGCAGGCTTCGCTGCAGTGGTAGTAGAACAGCCGTAGCGAGACCATGACTATGAGGACCCCGGGTGGACACGATCCTCAACAATGTTTGCTGAGATACGAGAGTGAGTTTACCGTAGCGAACGAGCTCTCGCGCCAGGGTAATAGCCCCTTCCCCCCTTCGTCGGTGCCAACACATGCTTGTGTTCCATGATGGAGTCACGCCAGCAAATATGTTTCCGAGGTGGCGAACTCGTCGTCCCTAGTGAAAAAACACAAAAAATTTCAATTTTTTATTTATTTTTAGACTCAAAATCAGTGTTTTACTCATAGATCGGTTAGCATTCAAGCATGCATGACCTTTAAACTCTACGGAAAATGATTTCAAGCAACAAACACCCCCAAGAATTTCAAAGAAGCTAACACACTACCATGAATAACCCACCATTATATTCAAGTTTCTCATCCCCAAAATCGAGTAATTCTAAAGCATTACGCATTGAAGAATTTATTTTGACTCTAAACAAGTCACAAATTTTGGATCCCCCCCCCCCCCAACTAAATCGAAACCCATCAGCAAAATTTTGAAATTTTCCTTGCAATTTTCGATATTTAGACATGAAAAGTTCAAATTAATAGTCCTAAAATTTATTCTAGAGTTGTTAGAATTGATTATATACCTTGATTTGAGAACTCAAGGAAGATTGCACTATAATTTTGTTAACCCTCCTTGCTTAGGAATTTTACCCTTTTTTCCTTGTGGGATTTTCAAGTGTTATTACAGAAATGAATTTGAGTAGGTGTAAGGGGGAAGTGTTTTTGTACTAAAAGAAGGGAGTTGAGGGGTTAAATTGTTATAGGAGTGGGAGAGGAATTCGGATAGTGAGAGATTGGAGTGAAAATGGGGAAGGTGAAAATCACCCCTTTTTGTCTCTGGAAACGTTGACTTTCACTATGGCAAAAGCGAACCACCATAGCGAAAAAGCTGCCATAGCGGCCAATCTAGCCACTACAGTGGCTCATAACCTATCTTTGGATTTTCACTCTAGCGCTACATGCACCGCGCCCGCATATTATTTTTCGCGGTAGCGTTACGTGTTGTTCCTTCGCCAGTCGAGAGTAATTGATCTGTTTTAATGCTACCCGAGTTTATTCTCAGCTGGAGTATGACCCTAGTGAGCCTTGTAGGTTATTAAAATTTGGTATCCCACGATTCCTTAAATTTAGTAAGACTCTGAAGGCTCTCCTCTTGTAAGGTAGTATGTTAATTTGTATCCGCAAGCGGACGGTCCCAATTCTTTCACAAACAAGATTTGATTCATAGATAAAGGCTAGGATCAATAAATTTAGGTGTGAAATTTTGACGTGGACCCTAACTACCTTTGGTTATGTGTTGTGTCAACCCCGTTTGTCTTCTTTCCACCCCATGTCGTTCGGGGACGAACGATTGTTTAGTTGATATCAGATGTAATGACCCGTTTGGCCGTTACCGAGCTTTCCTAATTTATATCCTAAAACCACCTTGATCAGCTGTGCCTTTAGTGTGGATTTCTGTTCAAGTTGACCCGTAGTCTAGTTAGAAGAAAATTAATGATCGAGTAGGGCCACAGGGGCTAGTACTTCTCTACAGGGAGGGGTGGGCTGCTGCAGTGGGTCTACCCCAGCGAATAGCTGCTTGCTATAGCTGGCTGCTCATGATTAAAGGTTTCTACTATAATGGATCCCACTTCCGCCACAGCGGAAGAGTCAGACTTTCTCGAGCCCGCCCTCGCAGTTGATTGTTCGCTATAGCGGAGGCTCGCTACAACGGCCCCATATTCGCCATAGCGGATGACGCTAGGCAAACCTAGTATTTAAAGTTTATTTTGGGATTTGACCTCATTTTTCACCCAATCTCAAATCAAGCCGACATTTGGGGTATTTTCAGAGCAAATCTCATGGAACCTTGGGAAAAGTAACATCTAGACCTTATTTATTTTATCTCTCTTGAATCTTTTCCTTCATTTACTAAGTTTTGATTATAAGGATTAATAAAAATGGTGATTTCCCTAACTTGCAAAAACCCTAGGAAGGTGAAATGGTTTTCAATACCGAGAATCATGGCATTTTCAAAGGAACTCTTAGATTCATATTCTATGCTAGTTAACCAACCCCGAATCCTATTTCTTTCATTATTTTTGCAAATGGGTTAAGTCTTGGGATTTTAGAAATTAGGGATTTGTAAAGAAGAATGCTATTTATTGCTTGTTTTGGGGTAGATAACCAGGAAATATAGATTATTAGTCAATGGAAACCTAGAAAACCAAAGTTAAGGAAAAGTTTCAGTTTTACCCTTTTGGCTCGACGTGTATTTAGATTCTCTAGATTCTAAATGGGTATGAATACCCTAACCCTGGACACTTGCTTACTCAGATTCATTGCTATTCATAGACCCTTCTGTCTCGGCTTTCGATTTGGAAATGGAAGATGAAGATCAAGTAGATATTCGTGGCGCCTGCTCGGCCTCGAGATAGGTTATGACTTACTTGAACTAGACTCCTATTAGGATTTATACATGCACTGTAGAGATTGACGGAGAAAGCATGCCTAGGTGTCTGGACATGGTTTGGGATGGATAGTCCTAGGTTGGTATTGTTATGTATGACCAGTTGTCTCGTGATTCTTGTTGGGTGTCTCGTTCGTTGTGAGTGTTAGTGACTGTTTAGCATGACTGAGTCAGCACCGTATTAGTGAGTTCTATTGCTGATTCTAGTTTAACTTATGGTTAGACTTCGGTTAGTGAAGCATATGGATGGATTACCTAGGTTGGTTTTGTTGTTTGATTATGGCTTGTTGCCTTATTGTGACCTATTGGCTTGCCACAATGTGTGCGATACTAGACTTGATGCTTAGTTGCCTTATCATGATTGTGAAACTGTATCCCTCATTTATTGGGTATTATCTGGTATAGAGGAAGGATTTGACTTATTCGTGATATTTTGCTATGTGTCCATGTGTGGCACGATTGGTAGTGATATATTCTTATTGCGAATAATACATTCTCATTGTCATTAATATTATTCATGCATTCATACTCATGTATTTGGATCGGGTTACACGTCGTAACACACACACACACACACACACACACATATATATATATGGATTGGGTTGCACGTCGTAACATATATTTGGACTGGGTTGCATGTTTCGCAATATATATTGGATCGGGTTATACACCGCAGTAGGTACATGGACTTCGCGGGTCCTCCATGAGTCATGACTGTCGATGTGAGGAGGTATTCCACCAGGAGCATGTGTGTACGGAGATTACATTGGTCATTGCATTGCATATGCATTCATTATCATCATCTAATTTTACATCCATTAATTGGATTTGTTGGTTGTACTTTTGTTTATGGTTATTCTAAGGAATTGTGGGAAACTTAGCAGACTTGTGTTTAGGTGCTTCACCATAGGCTATAATTCGACTATTTGATCTTTATATACAATAGTTTCTATTCTTGAGACTGTGTCTATGATGATTCTTGGTTCAGTAGCATATTTGTATACGGTATCTTGAGTCCCTGTGTCGTTCACCCTTATGGCATGAGTTGTCTGTTTATCTTGCTAGGGGGTGGAAGAGTCCCCTGTTGAGAGTTCTTATTTGATTAGTAGGCCCGAATTTGATCTATGATTGGTTTTAGTGATGTTATTCATAATTACTGAGGTGGTAATATTGTGTGGGTTCTGTCTTGTATTGCATGGTTTGTGGATTGAGGAGTAGAAGTTCATATCTAGGGCTGAATGCTAAATTGTATCCTTGGGGTAAAACCTTCCCCCGTATTGAATCTGTAGATTGACTGAGTAACTACCTACCATACTTATCTATTATTTACTATTGTTAATATTTTTTTCAAATCGTTGTCGGCCTCTGATACTTACAAGTACGAGTGTTGTACTGATACTACTCTTGCTACACCCTATTCGGGGTGTAGAGTTGTTACAGTTTGAGTTCGTGGATTAGTAGTTTCCGAGGATTCTCTGGTGTCCATCTCAAAGACTTTAGTTAATTCTATTCCAAAACATAGGTTTTGCTCCATTGTATTATCATTATTCAGTTGTAAATCTTAGAAGCTCTTGTACTATGTCTAGACCCGATTTTGGGAATTGGTTATATAAAAGTATTTCTTGTATTAAATCTGATTTCAATGGATAATGGAATTTTCTAGTGTTGTGTCATTCGTTCTTTATATAAAATGAGGGTTTTGGTAAAAGGGTTCCCCTCCTAGGTTGGATTTGGGGAGGTGCCCGAACGATTCCTTATTTGGGTCGTGACAATGTTTGGGCTCTGAGAATGGTTGATGTTTAAGGATTTTTTTAATTTTTGTTTCCTTTCACCAGAACCAAGTTTCTTGCTCAATCCATGAATGTTACTTCTGGATATGCATTTTCTGATCGGGAATTATACATCTAATTCATAATAAAGGAGGGCCCTTTGTGTTTGGTGCAGATGAGGAGGATGATAAAAATGAGGTTAGGGAGATCCTAAATTTAGAATTAAAATATTAGAAGTGTAGAAGGAAATATAGAAAAGAATCTGAAAACTATAAAGATATTGGAAATTCAAGGAAATAGTTCCAAGAACGCAAGTTCGAAAGATTGACAAGATCTAAGTTACAATGAATTGGTTATTGGATGAACCAAACGCATTTACTTATGAAACAAATCAAACATAGAATTCGGATCTTGACCGCTTCCTTAGTAACATTAGATACCAATTAGTATGTATGATAACAACAACAACAACAACAACAACAACAACAACAACAACAACAACGTACCCAGTGAAATCCCACAATGTGGGGTCTGGGGAGGTTAAAGTGTACGCAGACCTTACCCCTACAATGTAAGGAGGCTGTTTTCGAAAGACTCTCGGCTCAAAAGAAAGCATGGCAAAAAATGATCAGATAAGGACAAGTAATTCAAAGCAATATGGAAATGAAATAGAGCAATATCGAAGACCATGATAAACAATATGAAAAAAATGAATAGATAAATAAAATACTCGAAGTACAAGAAATAACATATAGTAAACGAGAGAATCAAGGACATGAAACTATAGGGAAAAACGAGTATGTATGATAATCGCCTTATAAGAATACCAAGAAAAAACCAAAGATATCAAAGAAGAAGTTATCTTACTACCTTAAACTATGAACTAGCTAGGTTGAAAGATAAAGATAAATCCCAAAGTAATCTGCCACAAAGGTTCAAAAGAACTCTCAGTTATATAATATTCTTGAAATGTAAGTTCAAATGAAGGAAAGCACCCCTTTATATGGTAATAAATAAGGGCTGGCCAAAGACAAAACTATATAGGCATGATATTCCCTAGGGGCATAGAATGCTGCCTACACTTAGACCAATGCAAGTCAACATAGATTAAAATAACTTGTAAATATAGATTCTAGAAACTAGTTTTAGGGCAGATTTGGGCTGCTGTATTTTTCTCCTTTTTGGGAAAGATTTGTGCCTCATTCCATCTCATCTTGGAGTTTGATTTGGGTCTCCAAATACCAAAATATCTTGATTGGGTTGGAGCTCTTCTTCCATCACAAGACACTTAATAATTGCTAATTGTAGTCTATTAAGCATGTCTTGAAATTTTCTTGCATTGAGACCTTGTCATGGGTCTTCTTGGAACTTCCAAAGCTTTGTCCATGTCCTTTAGTGATGTTGAGCTACTACGGATGCTATCATTCCCCTCTTCTTGAAGAGAATTCATCCCCGAATTCAACCCTGCATCAAATAAGGCAAGATCAGAAATATCGAAAGTAGAACTAACTCGATATTCACTAGGAAGATCAAGTTTGTATAAGTTTCTCCAATCCTTTCAAGGACTTTAAATGACCCATCTCCTCTTGGTTCTAATTTGAATCTTCTTTTGGTAGGAAAACTTTCTTTCCTGATATTGCACACTCTTATGATATAACAAAGAATTATTTAATACTGTAAAGATTGTCCTCTCAACCAATTCAGTACTCACTTGGAAAGGAAGAAAGAAGTAATCACAAGATTATGAAACACCAATATGCTTAAGGAATAAAACTCGCATATCTTATTTGGTTTCACCAATTAAGAACTTCAAACTATCTTGTCAACCACGAATCCACTGAGAGTATGGTAAAGAAGGCAATGCACAAGATTGATCATGCACCAACTTAATCTAAGTATATCTATGACATTCATCAAATTGAATAATTTTATGATACTGCTAAACATCATCAAAATCAACAAAAAATTATCTCTCCAACAAAGTAACTGGGCTCATAAGAATTTCACAAACATTTGGTAAATAAAATGTTATATCCCGTATTTTGTACGTTGGGATAATCCGAGCTAACCATGATAAGTTAAGGACAAGATTATTCCTGGATACGAGGTAGAGACTTTGACCTCCGATTTTGTTTTGAGGCATAAGTTGCTTATGATTTTATTGGTATGGAATATTTAGGAAAATCTGGGGTTAAAAGTGAATTAAAGGAAGTTCATAATTCATGAACAAAAGGGCCATGTGGTTGTGTGATATGTGTGGGCCATGGGCCACATGTGTTAATTATATATGTGTATATTAGATTATAAGCAAGACTAGTAGTCATCCTTTTCAACACTTAGAAGCTTAGAGAAAAATTGAGAAACTTGGAGAAAACAAAGAGGAGCCATTCGGCCATGGCTTAGCCGAGTATGGTCCAAGAAAAATTGATCAAAAAAATATTTTCTTCTAGTTTTTCTACCACTTGGAAGGCCCTCTATAACGTGGAGTGGTTATTGGAGCAAGCAAACCATCCATTTTTACAATTACAAACTCTAGCCAAGTCGAAGAGTCAAGTGGAGAAGGTAAGGTTTAATCTTCTTTTTATATGTTATGGATGGTTTGTGTATGTTGTAGAGTGTAGAAATGGATGAAAAATATGAAATCCTTTATGTTGATGTTGAGCCGTGTGTATGGGCTGTTTGTGTAGAAGGAAATGAGCAAATTTTATTTAGTGTTTTGGTTGTTGTTGTTATGGATTCTATGATGATGATGAAAGTTTAATGATTCAAGTTGAGGTTGTATTCGTGTGGGCTATTTTGGAAGTTAATGTGATTCTAATATAGTTTCTTGTATTTATGAGAATAATGTTGTTAAAGTGTGGATTGTTGGTGTAGTTCATGAATTTGGAAGAAAGAAATGTGTGGTTGTTATTCCTCTTGAAGTTGGGAGGTTTCGGGTGGAGTGGCATTGTGATTGGGTTGTTTTGAATATTGTGCGGATTGTTTGAAGTGTTCTTGAATCTTGTTTAGATGATTTCGGATTAGTACTTGAACATGTGAGCGTTGATGTTGGCTTGAATGTATGTAGTTGAATTGAATGTAAATGGAATGTTGTCGAATTATGTAGAAAAGAGTTACTAACGTTAGAATGCGTTTTGAATTGATTGTTGATGTTGTTAATATGGTTGTTGGTATTGTTGTTAATGATTTGGCCGAGTTGAATTCTCGGGGTTGTTGAATTTATAGGGGAAATACTGCCCAAATTTCTGTAGATAAAGTGCTAGTTTGGGATGGAATCCCTAAGTATCTATAGCTAATGTCTGGTATATAATGACGTTGTTGTAGATTTTTGGAAGCCCGAGACTTAAGTTTGGATTAGCTTAGGAAGCGGACGAGGTATGTAAGTGTCACACCCTAATTCCCGATAGGGTGTGATGGGCACCCGACCCTTATTTAGGGCCGAGCGAACCCGCAGACTCTCATAATACTCATAATCATACTGGGCCCGCAAAACATGACATAGGCACATAACGAAAATTTTTCAGAAAACAAACATGCCTTTCATCTTGTCAAATCAGATAAAGCCTGTAATCATAACAAATCTGTAACAATAAGCGTAATGATACATCGGCTTACATAGCCGCTTACAAAACTGACATATCACACACACGACGCTGTCTGCAAAGTCTCTACCATAACTTCGGATACCATACAAAAGCACTCTGACTCGGCAGCATCCGGAGGAAATGGAGCTCGCCAATCCAGCTGGAACATCTTCTGCTAACATCATCTAATCATCTGTGGGTACCTGTGTCACACCCCGATCTTACTAGGGTGTGATGGGCACCCGACCCCGTAACCGGAGCCGAGCGAACCCACTGACTCTTATTACCTATATAGACTTCCTTAGACTTTTACATTAATAAGAATGAAAACGTAGTAAAACCGTCAGAATTTTTTTTTTTTTGTACTCAATTCAAACCAAATCTATATTTATACGAAACACATAACATAACACTTGTGACACATCGGCCGATGGAGCCGCCGGCCGACCGACTCTCGATTCCCACAACTCCGTCTCGCAAAGTCTCTAACTGCAATCATAAATCCTAGCATACAAGCTCTGACTCGGCTACACTCCAGAGCGAAGGGAGCTCGCCACTACGCTGGAACATCTTTTATGCTAACTTCGCATCATCTGGGTGTACCTGCGCGGCATGAAACGCAGCCCCCGAAGAAGAGGGGTCAGTACGAACAATGTACTGAGTATGTAAGGCATGAATAGTAACATAGTAAGAAATGTACATATGAACAATAACTGCATGGAAACATAGAACATATCTTAGGATAGCAGAGTAACCTGTGCATATGAGTGCCCCTGGGGGCGGATGCCATGCATGCTTATCTTTCTCTTAAAAAAACATTTCTTTCATATATACAGAAAATAGAACATATCATATTGCCGAGGCGTCGGCAGCCGATCCATTTAACCATAAATGTATATATATCCCGCGTCCGGGCATCCCGCGTCCGGGATGATATCAAGTCAAGTACGGATACATGTACCGTGTGTATATCCCAGCGTCTATAGCGCTCTGCCCTTTTCCCCATCTTCCCCATATACATATATATACATATATATATACCATAGCATGCAGGAGAGCCCAAGGAAAAGCTATAACTCCATCGGAGTGACGTAAGGTCGGTAACCTCCGATTATATTATGGAATAACTATGGGCGCTTGTCTCACCTTGAAGGAACGGTTAATATAAGGCGAGATTATTAATGGAGAGTGATATCATGAGAAAACATAAAAAAACAGGATCATAAGGCGTTGTTTCGTATACTTCGGAATCTTTTAAATAGTCATCATTCATGAATAGAGTAGAGGATTCAAGAAATAGCTCAACGTTCTCATATTCATCATATAAACATTTTCTTCCTTGACATCATCCATGTCATTGTAGAACATATTCATCGTCCTCGTCATAGAGCTTACTTTGCCATAAATCTTTGTTTTGGGGAAATACGGGCACTTGGGAAAACATTTACGAGCTATCAGAGAAGAAGAATCATGCCTTGGAATCACTAGATTGGTTAAAGCACTATTGTTTAGTAATCGGAATGATAACCAAAAGTTTTCCTTTAATTTTAGTGCGGAAACAAGTCAAATAGAACAAAAGGAGGGAATTCGGGAATAGCGGGCCCACCTCGGGTCAATAGAGGTGGCGTACACCAAACTACATACAATAAGCTTCATGGAGCCATTTATGAGGGTTTTATTGTAATCCGGTTTCATTCGACAAGTCATAGATGTTGGGTGCAACTATTCAATAAAATGTGAAGAACTTAATTCAATTCTATTGAATGAAAAAGGGCTAATTTCAAACTCGGATTTCTAGAGTTGGAGTGGTCCCCGAGGCACGTATCCAAGCCTATTACATCTAAGACATGCCAAAGAAGAGAGGGTGAAGCCTTACATACCTTTTCCGCTCCTTACGCTACTCCAACTTCAAGTCCCAAACTCTCCAAAATCTACAATTGGTCACATTTACCAAATATTGATTAGAGCTTTTAGGAATCCAATCTTGAATTCACATTTGTCTCATAGAATTTCGGCAAAGATTTCCCCTGTAAATGCGCCATCCCCGAGAATCTATCTCGGCCAATATTAACAACAACAACCCGAGAATGGAACTCGGCCAAAATCACTAATCAACAATACCAACAATCTTGCCAATAACATTCCATTTATATTCAATTCTATTCAATTCAATTCATACACTACTCCATCTCTAACCATTAAATCCTCACTTTCCATCATGAAATTCACAATACAACAACTAAAATATCAATTAGAATCAATTCTCCACAACTTGCCAAATAACCCTTCATTCGGCCACAAAGAACTACCAACATATTTTCATAAATTTTTACTCATTTCTTGACATTACAACAACAAACAACATATTACATAAAATTGGCCCCTTAATCTTACATAACACACACGACCACACACATACATATTTTCATGTTTTTCATTCATTTCTCAATACTACAACATGCATGAATTATTCTCTCAAATATAAGAAATCATACTAATGTCTCACCAACTTCTTCCATAATCCTTAAACAATCACAACTTCACTTCCAATCATTAAATCCTCATTTTTTTTTATCATAGAATCCTCATCTACAATAATCAAAATACTAAATGAAGTCAATTCATCATATCCACCCAACACTTCTACATTCGGCTACAACATCAACACATGCATGTTTCATGAATTCCATCCACTTTAATACACTCCAATCATGCATAAATCATTCTTAACACATAGTAAAGAAGGTTAATCCTTACCTTTCTTCTCCAACTCCTTCACTTGACCAAAGTGCGGGAACGATGAAACGAGTGTCCTATCTTCCGAAACAAATACACCACGTTGTAGAGGACCCTTGAATTTGTAGGAATACCACAAGAAAATAATTTTTGGAACAAGATTTCTCATGGCTAAATTTCCATGGGGTTGGCCAAACCCCATGCCTTCATGCTCTCTTCTTTTTTTGTTTTTTCTTCCTCCAAATTTTGTTGAATTAAAAAGATGACTTCATATATATATACATCCTCCACCACTTTTATGTATTTACACTTAAGTCCCTCAAGTATGGTCACATGTCCCCCTTCTCCCTTTCTAGAATTTTCTTCTTTTTTCTTGATCTTTCTTTTCTTTTCTTTTCTTCTTCTTTTCTTAAAATTCTTTTAACAAAAGATGACTTATTTGTCATCATTTCCATCCTTTTTCTTGAAAATTAATAAAGAGGACCAAGTGTCTTCTTATGTAAGTTTTGGCCCTTCAAGAGTTTTCTTGAACTTTTAGTAAAATTACCATTTTACCCCTAGTCTTCCACATTATTCCCATGATGCCACTTTACACATTTCCCTTTTTACCCTTAGCCTTTCTCAATATTTCCATACCTCCAATGTTCATAATAATATTACTAACAACTCGTACATTAAAATTATTTCAGAACATAGTTTTGTCCTTAACTTCTCACCATTATCTCGCAATATCCGAACGCACGAAATACGGGCTATAACAACCTGCGCGGTATGAAACGCAGCCCCCAAAGAAAGGGGGTCAGTACGGAATATGTACTGAGTATGCAAAGCAGGAGGTACAGAAAACGAAGTCATAACCGAAGTACGAAGTACAGAAAGTGAGCATAACAACTCGGAAAACCAAAGTGCTTGCATCCGAAGTACAAATCATACATAAGCGGTACAGAAGACAAATATAACCATCAGAATGCCAAAATACTTACTTAGCTTTCGTTTGAAAAACATTCCTGTCTCACATATACGGAAAATAGAACATATCATATGAGCTGACATTAACCGACTGATCCTATTCCAGAATACATATATCACTCGACATACCGCGGACAAATACCCAGCGGTCAATATCACTCGACATACCGCGGACAAATACCCAGCGGTCAATATCACTCGACATACCGAGGACAAATACCCAGCGGTCAATATCACTCAACATACCGCGGTCAAATACCCAGCGGTCATTATCACATATCACATATACACGGTACCCGGCCCAATAGCAGAGGAGCTTGGCGAACCGGACACATCATACTCCAGAATATCATATAGTGCGCACGAAACATAACCGACCCGGGACTTGGCAAAAAATGTAACAACAGAATGCATGAGCAGAATCGTGAGTGACCAAATACAGTTTAAAACATTTTCAAAGACTCAATAGGTTAATCAAAACGACCCATCATTTATAAGCCAAAACAGTAGTCAAATCAGATTTTCTTCTGAATATCACTCGGGAACATATCAAATCGAACTTCGGAAATCATAGTCACGTATCAAAATCATATGTATTAAAATCCTCATTCCGAACTCAACGGATCAATAAGTAATCATACTCGGGGGTCGAATAGGTAGTCGTGTTAAGTTCTTTCAAAAAGTTGTTAGCATTATACAAAGGAAAGTCGCGGGACCCACGGACGAGCGTCGACCCAATCCGGGCCAGCCTATGAAAATTAAAATCATCATACGTTATAGGATCATTTCCGAGCATATCAAAGCCATCCGGTTCTGTCTGTGAAAGTTACGGACGTTCGTAGTTACAAAACTCTTTTGAAAACAAAACTTTTTATATAACATTTGAAAACCAATCATGCAAAGACATATAAACCATAGCTTAACCATATAAAGATGCCAACATCAAGAAGCCAATAAGCATCGTAAACATGCTCGGACTTTAAGAATAGAATTACCCCCAACGCTCGTAACGTATCATAGCTTAGCCATATCTAAGACATGCCAAAAGAAGGAAAGGTAAGTTTTACATACCTCGTTTGCTTCCTAGGCTATTCCGAACTTAAGCCTCGGCTTCTCAAAATCTACAATAAGGTCATTAGACACCAAACATTAGCTTCAAGTACTTAAGGATCCGATCCCAAGCCATCACTTTATTTACAGAAATTTGGGCAGCATTTCCCCTATAAGTTCAACAACTCCGAGAATTCAACTCGGCCAATATTATCAACAACAACACCAACAATCACATCAACAATATCAATAAGCAATTCCAAATGCATTCTAACATTAATAACTCCTTTCTACATGATTCGACGACATTCATGCATATTCAATTCAACTTCATATATTCAAATTAATATCAACGATCACAAGTTCAAGTACCAATCCAAGATCATTCAACTAAGATTCAAGAACATTTCAAATAATCCGCTCAACGATCAAACAAGCCAATCCAATGCACAACCTTACCCGAAATCATTCCAATTCAACAACAACATCACCAACACAATTCTTTCTTCCAAATTCATAAACTATGTCAACAATCCATTCGTTAACAACTTCATTTTCATAAATTCAAGAAATCATATTAATATCACATTATCGTCCAATTCAGCCCACATGATTATAACTTCAACTTGGCTCATTAAAACTTCATTTTTCATCATAGAATCCACAACACAACATTCCAAACATACTAAATAAATTTAGTTCTTCACTTCTACATAATGGTACATACACACGGCCAAGTCTCAATATACCAACTTCCATCAATTCCATTCCTTCCCACATCACATAATCCATAACAACAACAACTAAACACTAAGAAAAATCAATCCATTCCTTGTTATACCAAAACAGCCCATACGGCCAAACTACACCACACGGCTACAACTTCAACATCATACTTTCATGTATTTCATTCATTTCTACATATCACCATGCACAAATCATCCATGAGACATGAAAAATAAGATTGAACCATACCTTTTTCCACTTAGCTCTCCCTCGGCTAGGCCTTGTTCATGGCACAATAATGGTTTTCTTGTTCCAACAACTACTCCACGTTAACGAGGGCCTTTCAATTGATATGAAAGCTTGAAGAAAACAATTCTTCATGATCAACTCCATAGGGCTGGTTCGGCCAGCCCTCTTGGCCGTTCTCTCCTTCTTCTTTTTTTTCTTTCTCTTGATGTTTCTTGAATTTTCTAGGATGAAAAATGATGACTAACTAATTGACTTGGTCATCCTTTAGCCTATATATACACTTAGCCCCTTCAAATATAAGATGAACACATGTGTCATTCCATGGCTTGAAATTATTGGCCAACTTTAGGTGGGGCCCACGGCCAATTGGCCATTTTTGGCTACTTCATGAAATAATCTTCCAACTTTTATTCTCTAATTTTCCTTATTCCAATTTTGCCCTTAATACTCCATACCACTAAAAGATGAACATGCAACTTGCGCATTAAAACAAAATCAACAAAACCGGAAATTAAAAGTCTTGTCCATAACTTGTCGCAACCAACTTAAGATATTCCAACGTGCAAACTACGGGATATAACAGTAAGCTTACCCTTTCTTTCTTTTGGCATGTCTTAGATGTAAGATATGATATGATACGAGCCTTGGGGTAACTCTATTCTTAAGATCCGAGCATGTCTACGATTCTTATTCACTTCTTGAAGTTGGTATTTTTAATATGGTTGAGCCATTGTCCTTATGTCTTTTGTATGTCTGGATAATGAATGTTGTATAAGGATTTTTTATCTCTAAAGTGTTCTATAACGTATAATGTCCCTAACTTTCATATATGGTCTCAGATTGCTATGATATGTTCGTAGAGAATTCTATAATGAATGATGCCATAACTTTCATAGATGGGCTCGGATTGGCTTGATACATGTTTATGATCCCTGAGACGTTATGTGACATGTTTCGTAATGATGTTTCAAGAGTCCTAATGGTATTGAGAACGGATGTAACATAACTATCGTTTGGTACTCGAGCGTTGATTTGTCTACTTATCTATCGAGTCTTAAAAGATGATTTATATGCATATGGTTTCTCACTACTCTGCTCGTGCGAGCTGTTATTACTTCTTTCACTGCGTCCCGGGCCAGGGCATGTATTCGTGCACAACTCCACTGCATTATTCACCGCGTCCCTCACTAGAGGGCCGGGGCACGTTATATGTATATGATGATATTCACCGCGTCCCTCACTAGAGGGCCGGGGCACGTTATATGATATGATGATGGCGCCAGCCCACAGGATGGGCCGAGTATGATATACATGATGGAGACATGATCTCATTCACCGAGTCCCTCACTAGAGGTCCGGGTATGGTATATATATGATTACTTCACCGAGTCCTTCACTAGAGGGTCGAGACACGTTATGCATGATATGATATGATGACATGATGATATGATGACATGTATATGATGATTTTTATTTACCGAGTCCCTCACTAGAGGGCCGGGACACGTTATATATGCATACGTACATGATGATTATTTACTTATGTTCCTCAGTCCCATAATGGGCTGGATATGATATTGATACGCATGATTTATGTTCCAGAGGCAAGCCTTATGATTTTCTGTACTCCCTATTTCAGTATGACCCTGTTTACTGTATTTCCTGCTTTACATACTCAGTACATATTCCGTACTAACCCCCTTTCTTTGGGGGCTGCATTTCATGCCACGCAGGTGTATACAGATGAGTAGAAGATGTTCCAGCTGGATTGGCGAGCTCCATTTCCTCCTGGAGTGCTGCCGAGTCAGAGTATCTATGTTATGGTATCTGAGTTATGTTAGAGACTTTACGGACAGAGTCACGTGTATAACATGTCGATCTTGTAAGCGGCTCGTAAGCCGATGTATCATTATGCACTATGTTACGATTTCATATGATTACGGATTTTACCCGATTTGAGAAAGACGAAAAGCATGTTGTTCTTTGAAAAGCTTCCATTATGCATTCATTTCATGATTTAAGAGTCTAGTAAGATTATGATTATCACGAGGATCAGCGGGTTCGCTCGGCCCTAAGTAAGGGTCGGGTGCCCATCATGCCCCATCAAGTAGGGGTGTGACAAATTGGTATCAGAGCAGTTCATCCTAGGGGTTGTCTGCAAAGTCGTGTCCACTAGAGTCCTGTTTATGGTGTGAAGCGCGCCACATTTATAAACCGGAGGCTACGGGGCATCTAGGGTGGTTACTCTTCTTTCACATCTGAGATCGTGCCATAGAGCCAAGTCATAGGGAATGAGATTCCTTATACTAACCCTTGATTTCAGCAGAAGAATGGCATCGACAGAAGGAAGTGACTAGCGATATTGGAAGTTACAAAGCACGCGGTAAGCAAAGGTATGAAAGATATATGTCAGGTGAGATATTGAAGTACGATTGAAATACAAGTTGAAGATTAAAAGGGAAAGTAAACAAGAAAGTGTAACAGGGGCAGTTTGAGCTGAGTATACGAGGTATGTTCATCATTTTCGTACTGTTGTTGATATTGGGAGTCCTGTGTGGCTGTGATATGATATGATATACATACATATATGTTGGCCCTGTGAGGCATTGTTGGTATTTTTACGCGTGCAGGTTTTGAGAAAGTAACAATTACAGAGGAAACTCTGCCAAAATTTTCCTAGAAATACAGAGAGAATGAGATATAGGTTTGTAATATGTCTTGAAAGGTCGTGCTAATAGTAATGGTAAGATTTGATTAAGCTACGAGTACGGTCGACATCTAGAAAGAAGTAATAGTATGATTAAGACCAAAGTATAGAACAAAAGAATTGTGATGGATATGAATGTATTGATAAGACAGCTTGTGAGATATTAAGGATAAAATTGATCAGAAAGGGTAAAGGGTTACGAAGTGTTACATTATAGGATTGATTACGAATAAGATATAATGCGAATATAATGAGGATTGTTATGAAAATAAGTAAAGCCTAGTAAGAAAGTGGCCAAAGCTATGATGTGATCTATGTAGCTAGAATATAAAGGCAAGTATGAAACGGAAAAGCGAGCTATAGAACGAATAAGGAAGGCTTATCAAGTTCTGTAGGGGAAGTTTGGAATAAGGGTTATATAATAACGGAAATGATAGTGAGCATAAGAAAAGAAAGGGTAATTGGAAGAAGGAAATAAGAAGAAAGCGAGATAACAGTGTAGTAATAGACCATGACATGTGTAGCCGAGGACGCGAGTACTATAAGTGACGGGACTATGAAAGACTCCGTCACAGAAAAGATGAGGAACGAGGTAAAATGAGAGCAGAAATCCAAAGGCCGATAATCAAGTATTTATAAGTAACGGCGATCGAGGTGTGTTCATCACCATTGGGAATCTGGAAGTCTAGGACGGAAAGTAGTCATATCCATAGGTGGAAGGTGAATATTGAGGATTGAAAAAGGGCTAAAATAGTAATCGTGGAGTCAGAAGAGTAAGAGACCCTTTCTAATTCGGAGGGAGATGTGTTATGAGAACGTTCCGAAATCTGTTAAGACCTTAACTTACTCCAGATTATGTGATGAAGGTCATGCGGTGAGGTGGACGCTATCATATTAGTATTAAAGCATCGTATTTCATCAGAGTTCCAAGGTTAAGTGTGCTGGAGTGAGAGAAATTTTAGGATGGGTGACCCCCTGGGAAGTTTTCTGAAAGTCTTACAAATTCAGACGTAAGAAGCAAATGAGAAGCTAGAGTAGCCTAAGGGAAATTAGAGTAGACAGAGTAGGCGGAAACTTTAAGAGGTCGCGTAGAACGGGGAGGATTAGACCGATGAAGAGAAAAAAAGTGCATCACAGCTCTAGAATTAGGGTGAGTTTGAGTAGCGTTTGGGAACATTTTGTAAACGAGATGCTAGTAAATATGTATATTTAGAGGTGTGCATGTGATACCCCGTACAAGGCTCTATCAGCGGCTATGTGTATTCCGGCAACCAACGTGGTGGTATATGGAAGGCATTAATCGGACCGGGTAATGAAGTTCAAGTGAAAAGAAAAATAAATGGCACAAATATTACAAGGCAAGCTGATGCTATTTTCACTACAGGTTAAGCTTGGAAAGTTCTAATACAATGATATTTGGAAAAGAAAGAAGGTGAGTAGATGGAAGGCAAGGGGATCAAAATGTCGGAATAAAAATGCCGCCTAATTGAGATTGGAAACACGGACATAGGGCAAAGTATAATCGGGTAATAGTATAAGTACGCCCTAAAGGGGGGAAGCGGGTGCGAGAGATGCAAGTGTAAGATGGAGACAATCGACACTACAATATATTTGATACGGATGCTTGGGCTACAGGTAAGATTCCTTGCTGAGACAAGTTAGTAAGACCCAAAAGCCAGCAAAAGGGGTAGAAGCTAGGATGGTAATTGAGATGGTGCTGAGAATTAATGGTAGAGATCTTGAATGATATGACATTAGAAAGTGGAGGCTTAAAGGAGAATACGACAGGAGAATGATAACGAGTAACTTACAGAGACATTGTGAAAGATAACACTGCTATGCTGGATTAGAGGTTAAGATGTGGGCAATATAGTTGTTCGCTAATGATACCGCGACCTATAAGTAGCAAGGGAGAAAGATAGAAAGCCTCCTATTGTAGGAGGTGAGAAAAGGAAGGGAAAGGAGTATGACAAGATAGGCTACAAGCGAATGTTAGTATGGAAGGAATATGTGGAGCAGAGTGAACCAGGAGAAGGAAAGACTGTAACTAAGATGGAATATACTTTATACAAGTCGTACAAGAGTAGCTATGTTACCTATGAATATTTATATGCCAGAGATGAGACCAAGCGAATACTTAATGAGAGAAGTTGGATTCAGTAATAACAGTACGGTTACAATATTCTGGGTGCATTAAGGGAAGATGTAAAGGTGGTTTAAGCTAAATTACCGAGACAGAATTAGTACTGAGGATAAACAGGACATGGCTATGGTTGAACCAAAGATCTACTCTGATACCGGTTGTAAGATAAGAGAAGCGAAGACAAAGTAAAACATAAGGATTAGTGAAACCGCGCTAAGGTATTTTTGGGCTAATTTGAGCACCTTCGCACATTCTTGTAAAGATTGCAACATAATGTGTGACCGGAAGGTTGAGAGCAAGATCTGAGCAAAGGGATGATAGAAGAGTTTGAATTAAAGATAAAGAAATAACACGAGACAATGTGCCTAGAATGTTACAAGCTGAGTAAAGAGGGTTACAAGATGATTTAAGCAAGATGATCAGAACTAGCTGGCTACTAGAAGAGGGTGAATTTATGTGTCAAGTTCTTTCAGAATTATATCAGCTGATGATAGATAAAGCAGGAGATGGCTATTAGCAGCTCAGAGACGGCAGGAATCATATGACGACGATCGGCGTTGACACTTAGAATTTCAGATTGGTGAGTGGGTATGCTTGAAGATATCACACATGCAAGGTGTAATGAGATTCGACAAGAAGGATAAGTTTAACCTGAGATATATTGGGCCTTATTACATTGTTCGTAAGGTAAGAAGGTTGCGTACTAAAGACGTGGCTTTTGTTAAGGTACTGTGGCAGAATAATGACAGGAAGGAGGTGACCTAGGGAGCTGAAGAGGAAATGAAGAATAAGTATCCCTACTTGTTCCCTATGCCTACAGGTAATCCAAACTCCTTAATTGGTTATGTTGAGTTATGAATAAACTGTATGTGATAGCTACAAAAGGAACTTCCCCCGAAGTGCTCGTAAGACCCCGTAAGACTAGTTTAACATTCGAGGACGAATGTTCTAAAGGGGGGAAGGATGTTATATCCCGTATTTTGTACGTTGGAATAATCCGAGCTAACCATGATAAGTTAAGGACAATGTTATTCCGGGATACGAGGTAGAGACTTTTGACCTCCGATTTTGTTTTGAGGCATAAGTTGCTTATGATTTTATTGGTATGGAATATTAAGGAAAATCTGGGGTTAAAAGTTGTTATATCCCGTGTTTTTGTGCATTTGAAAAATTTGGAATAATCTTGCCTTGTGAGAAATAAGGCTATGTTTTTATTTTATTTTATTTAACATATGTGTGATATTCATGAAAAATATTCATGCGGAAATACGGAGGAAGGTCAAGGGCAAAAATTGGAATTTTGGAAATTAGTTTCGGAAATTACAAAATAGGAGCCAAACTAATTGGGCTCAAAATAATAAGTGAAAATAAGGCCCAAATTTGCATGGGGTGGCCGACGCATGGTTAGCCCAACCCATGTCATTTAATGAAAATTCCATGTGATAAATAGGTCCTTGTCATTAGAAGTTTCAAGAGAAATGAGAGAAGGAGGAAACAAAAAGAAGAGAAACAAAGCATGAGGCCATTCGGCCATGCTCATGATTTTTGTCCCCTTTGAAATCTTGCTCCTAAAATTATTTTCTTGTGGTATCCCTACTAATTCAAGGGTCCTCTACATCATGGTATAATTATTTCCGAAGATAACTCATCCATTTCATCGTTTCCGCACTTTGGCCAAGTGAAGAAGTTGAGA
>NC_081342.1:36189848-36215511 GCF_029784015.1 Lycium ferocissimum | reverse complement strand
TTGGTTTTACAAAGGTTGTGGTCTATGTTGTAGGCCAATCTTCGAGCAAGTTCTATACCTGCAATCATTATCTTATACTGGGCATAGTCGAGGGGGAAAATTTTGCCTTCCTTTTTGCTCTGAAACGTACCCCGGACTCAAAATTGGCCTGCAAAGTCGTACTAGGACTTGCGACTTACATTAGTCCGTGGTTAGTAGGTTATGTCATATTCACTTATCTTGACTGACCATTGGCCAGTTGTCCTGAGAGCTCTGAGGCGTGCAGAATGCTCCATAACAATTACCACACCTAGGAGATGACATTGAAAATAAGGTCTGAGCATGCAGGTGGCTATCACCAGCACCAATGATAATTTTTTGAGCGAAGGTACATAGATCCAGCGCCCATGAAAGTCTTACTGATATACTAGACAGGGAGTTGCGTAGCTTCTTTTTCTCGTACTAGATCTGCATTTACTGCCACCTCATACACCGTTAGGTACACGAGCATCCATTACCGATTATTTGGATTTCTTTATTAGGTGTAATTGGACAAGTATCTCTTAAGATCCTTCAAGGCCCACTGGCAATCTAGCGTCCGTTCGAAGTCACTCGTCTTCTTCAGTAGGTTGAAGAACTCATAACATCGATTGAAAGATCTCAAAATGTACCTCCCCAGGGCTTCTATCCTCAGGGTTAGCCTTTGCACGACCTTTGTGTTTTCCAGTATGTCCGACATGTCTTCAATCTCTCTAATCTAGTCCAAGTTTACATCTATCCCTTTGATGGAGATAAGGAAGCCAAGAAATTTCCCATAGCTGACCTTGAAGGCGCATTTTTCTGAATTCATCCTGATGTTGTGTTTCTGGAGGATGTCAAGGTTTCCTGCAAATGCCTCAAATGGTCTCTGTTTTCAGAGACTTAACAAGCATGCCGTCAATATAAACTTCCATTATCTTTCCTTTTTGTTTTTTTTTTAAATTGTTATTAACCAGCCTTTGATACGTGGCTCCAGCATTTTTAGCCCAAAAGGTATATCATTATAACAAAAAGTACCATAATTTGTTATGAATGAAGTTTTATCCTCGTCATCCGAGTCCAGTTTGATCTGATTGTACCTGGAGTAAATATCCAAGAAGCTGAGTAGCTTATTCCCTACCGTCACATCAATCGTTTTATCGATGTGTGACAAGGGGAATAAATCTTTCAGACATACTTTATTAAATCTTTGAAATTGATGCACATCCAAAATTTGTTGACCTTCTAGGTACTACTGCTACATTAGCTAGCCAATCGGGGCATATTACCTCCCAGATTAACCCTATATTAAGTAAGAGGGGTTCCTCCTCCTTGAAGAACTACTGACAAGCAAAGGAGAGTGGTCGTTTTGTTTACTTTACTGGAGGGTGATCCAGTTCAGAAATGAGCTTCTGAATGGCTACTTCAGGTGGAATACCTATTTTGTTCTAAGTTGGACCGTTGGACAAAGCAAACAAATATGTGTTAGCCCTTAAGAATTTAGTAAATTTAAACCGGAGTTCAGGGTTGAGCCGCGAACCTAGGAATACCTTTCTTTCCGGGAGGTTCCTGATGAGAAGGACCTTCTCGAGCTCCTCTATTGTTCATCTGGTTGCCTCGGTATCATCCGAGACCACGAAGCCTTTTAGAATATTTGGTTTGTTCAATCCTTCTTCTGCATTCCTGCTATTACCCGTCCCTCCCTATTCCACTTGGGAACAATCGGAGGCTCAAGTTCCTATAAATGCTATTTACGATTCACCTTACATTACTTGGTCACTTTGGCTAGAGCGCCCATCTCCTGAGCTGCTATTGGCTCTCCTTTAATCTCCCTTATCCCCTATGGAGAAGAGAATTTTGTGACTTAGTGAAAATTTGACGGGAGTGCCTACATAAGGTGGATCCAAAGCCTTCCTATGATAATGTTGTATGATATTTTCCCGGCCATAATGCCGAATGAGTTTTCCTGAGTGCCCCAGCACGGATAGGCAATCTGATATCCTCCCAAGTCATCCCACTTGCCATACTGAATCTGACTAATAATTTGGTGGCCGAGACTATTTTATAACCAACCGCAGTTCCTCCAGGACTCGGAGTTGGATGATCTTAGCTGAGCTACCTAGATCAATTAGCACATGTTTAATCTTGGAATTTAGAATATACAGAGATATTACCCGAGAGTCATTGTGCGGGAATGAGATTCCGGCACAATCCTCAGTAGAGAAAATTATCGTGTTGTGGTCCAAGAATTCCCCAACTCTTTCCCCGATAGAGACGGATACTTTGGTCTTTTCGACGGTCAAATAGGTCACACCACTGATCGCCTCTGTCACGACCCAACCCCGTAGGTCGTGACTAGTGCCCGAGCTGGGCACCCATACGCACCTGTTAACCATAATCGGCGTACAAACGTATTTATACATATACAAAGGTCAGACGTCAGATCATAGCTGGCATAACCAGATCTTATACATACAGAAAAGTAATACGTCGCCCCAAAATTGTCACAAACACATACATACATATCGTAGTCATAACTTTCAGCAGAGGATACATATACGAAAATCAGGCGTCGTCCCAAATCGCCGCATATAAGCATATACATCGCATAGCCGTAAGGCTATCATAATACGGGGGGGACGTCCGTAATACAAATCACATAGACACAACTCGAATGCTGATTACCCACAACCCATACATATGTGTCTACGTACCTCTAAGAGTAATAACAATCATATGACGGGACGGCCCCGCCCGTACCCATAAATAGACATATACATATGCATCGGAAGAGTCTGCAGACCAAAACATAGGCTCCGGAACAGCGGAGCGCTCCAAAACAAACTGAACAGAATCTAAGTCGGTGGATCATCCAAATAAGTATCATGCACCAACGCTATTACGAAACGTGCCCCCGATGAAAGGGGTCAAGACGAATATGTAATTTGTACGCAAAGCATGAAATATAGTAAAAGGATCATAGTCAAAACTAGAAGTACAAAAGTAAATGCAAAATCTTTAATGCCAAAATACTTAATTATCAAAACATAAATCATGTACGGGTTCTTAATATGGTCGCCCTCCCGTCAATGGCGCCATAACACAAGATAACACCAAGATTTCAAATCTCGTAACCCGACATATCACACAACACATCATAACGCCGTAACACATCATAACACCAAATATACACGGAACCGGGCCCTACGGTGAGCGAGGCTCGGTGAACCGGACACATCATACTCTGGAATATCACATAGTGCGCACGATAACATAACCGGCCCGGGACTCGGCGAAAGATATAATAACCATCTGCACGAGCAGAGTCGTGAGGAACCAAATGCAATTTAAAACATTTTCAAAAACTCCATAGGATAGTCAAAATGAATTATCATTTAAAAACCAAAAGAATAGTCAAATCAAGTTTCCCGAATGTCACTCGGGGACATATCAAATAGAGATTAAACCATCGATATGTATCGAAGTCATATGAAGTAGCGATGAGAAAGTCAACACACATAATCGTCATTACGGATTCGATAGGTAAGTAAGTAGTCAACGCTCGAAGGTTAAGACGATAGTCATGCAACGTCCTTTCAAAAGTCGTTAGAACTGTACAAAGGAAAGTCGTGGGACAGATGAGCGTCAACCCAATCCGAGCCCGCCTATGGAGGGTATGGTCATAATTTGCTACAGAATCTCCTACGATCATATCGAGGTGATCCGGTTCTGTCTACGAAAGTTATGACCCTTTTTCGACGTAGAACTTTTTAAGAACAAAACTTTTTATGCAACATTTGAAAATCAATTGTTCCAAAGACATAAGGGCCATTATTCAATTACCTTACGAATGTCAAAGTTAAAAAGTAAACAAGAATCGTAGAAACACTCGGATCGCAAGAATAGAGTTATCCCGAAGATCGTAGCACAGCCTGCTTACAACTACGACATGCCAAAAGAAAGAAAGGTTAACTTTACATACCTTGTCCGCTTCCTAAGCTAATCCAAACTCAAGTCTCGGCTTCTCAAATCTACAACAATGTCATTAGTTATCAAACATTAGCCATAGGCACTTAGGAATCCTTTTCTAAGCTATCACTTGATCTATAGAAATTTGGGCAGCATTTCCCCTGTAAACTCAACAACCCCGAGAATTCAACTCGGCCAAATCTTCAACAACAATACCAACAACAATATTTAACAACATCAATAATTAATTCAAAATGCATTCTAACGTCAATAACTCTTTTCTACATAATTCGACAACATTCCATTTATATTCAAATCACCACATACCATTAAGCCAACTTCAATGCTCATACATTCAAATACCAGTCCGCAACCATTCGAACAAGACTCAAGAACATTTCAAACAATCCATACAATATTCAAACGGCCCAACCAATGTGCAATGCCACCCAAAACCTCCCAATTCCCATAGGGACAACAACAACACATTTCTTTCTTCCAAATTCATAAACTACATCGTCAATCTGCATGTTAACAACATTATTCTCCTAAATTCAAGAAACTATAATAAAATCACATTATCTACTCTAACAACCTACAAACGATTACAACTTCAATTTGAATCATTTAACCATCATTTTCATCATAGAATCCATACAACAACAACCAAAACACTAAATAAAATTAGTCCATCTTATCCTACCAAAACAGCCCACTACACGGCCACACACCAACATCCATATTTTAATGATTCTCAACCATTTCAACACACTACAACAACCAAACATGCTAAATAGAATTAATCCATCATTCCTACATAACATAACATGCACACGGCCATAACACAACACACGGCCACAACATCAACACCACACTTTCATGAATTTCATTCATTTCCACACTCCACAACATACACAAACCATGCATAACATATAAAAAGAGGATGAAAACTCACCTTCTTCACTTAGTTCTTCAACACGGCTTGGGTTGAGAATTGCAAGAACAAAGGATTTGCTTGCTCCAACAACCACTTCATGTTGTTTAGGACCTTCCAATTAGTTGAAAACCTAGAAGAAAATAATTAGCTTCCAATAATTCACTTTTAATCCTAAATTTTTCTTAATATTCCATACCAATAAAATCATAAGCAACTTATGCCTTAAAACAAAATCGGATATCAAAAGTCTCAACCTCATATCCCGGAATAGTCTTGTCCTTAACTTTTCATGGTTGGCTCGGAATGTCCCAACGTACAATATAAGGGATATAACATCCTCCCCTCCTTTAGAACATTCTTCCTCGAATGTTAAACTGATCTTATAGGGATTTCGGGGGAGTCTCTTTCATGGCTGTCACATACAGTTCATTAATCGATCAACATAACCCATCTGGGAATTTAGATTACCTGAAGACATAGGAAATAAGTAGGAATACGTATTCTTCATCTCTTCCCTAATATTGTTCCGCCACCATACCTTAACGGAAGTTATGTTTTTAGTACGCAACCTTCTCACCTGACGATCCAGCATGGCTATAGGCTGCTTCTCGTAGACTAATTCCTCTGTCACCTGGATGTCATCTATAGGACATACTCTGGAAGGATCGCCTACCTATTTGCGAAGTATTCGATTCAAGGGCGGATGCATTGCTCCCAATCGACGGTAGGTCTAATTCACAGCAACCTCACCTATTTTACGGACGACTTGGTAAGGTCCAATAGGCCTCGGACTAAGCTTCCTCTTTTCTGCCGAGTCTCATAACACCCTTCAAGGGTGACACTTCCAAAGATACCCAATCGTCGACCTGGAACTCTGGGTGTCGATGTCGGCTATCTACATATGACTTATGTCGACTCTGGGTTGCTACTAACTGCTCCCGAATGAGTTTCACTTTGCCAACTACTTGCTGAATTATATCTGGCCCAATTAACTTAGTTTCGCCAACATCGAATCAGCCAATCGGTGACCTGCACTATCTGCCACACAAAGCCTCATACAACTATCTGGACGCGTAATGGTGGCTATCATTATAAGCAAACTCCATAAGTGGCAGATGATCATCCCAGCTGCCTCTGAAATTAATAAAATAGGCTCGCAACTTATCTTCTAGCGTTTGAGTAGTACGTTCGGTCTGTCCGTCGCCTCTGAGGATGACATACTGTGCTAAGACTCACTTATGGTTCAATGGTCAACGTCATTAGTTCTTACATCCTTGTTACCATTTTACCTTTATATTCCGAGTGCTCACTCAACGTGACTTTGTTGCTAGGGGGTATAATGGTTATGCCCCTTAAACTATTCCTCCTAGTTCCTTTCCAGGACTACTTCCGTTGATCCAAAGTATGTATATATAATATGGTTCTGCACCCTTCGCTATCCTTCACAGTACAGCTACACTTATGGCAACTCATAATTCGAGTTCGAACTAAACTCCTGGGCTCCTGCCACAACTATTCCTTTAGCTTTATCCCTCAAATCTTACAATACAACCCAAAAGCATAGGTCATGGAAATTCTTACTCCCTTACGATTCTCTCATGACACAAGTATACGTGTCTTCGATTTCCATGTATCGGCGATCGTTTGAACTCTAGCTCCAAGCTAATAAATTTCCCCTTACCGTATAGCGAGAGCGCCATAATTCCTTTTCAAGTCTGATATGTTCTTCCCCCATTTATTTAGAAGGTCTTCATACATTAATGGTTTTTAGATGTCCATCGTCTTCGGCACTTATCTTTCGAAACTTAGAAATCTCTTGGCATCGTTGCACGGCCTATTCATTCTTTCCTTTACTTCTCATTCCTCTTTTGTTTCCTGAAAAATTTCGGCAGAGTTTCCTCTATATTTCTTACTATCTCAAAACCTGTACGCAGGAAATACCAACAATGCCTCACAGGGCCAACATATATATAGATATCATATCATATCATATCACGGCCACACGGGGCTCCCAAAGATCAATAACCGTATGAAGATGATGGACTTACCTCGTATGTCCAACTCGAACTGCACCTGTTACACTTTCCTGCTTACTTTCCCCTTTCGATTTTCAACTTTACATTTCGATCATACTTCAATACCTTATTTGACATATACCTTTCGTGCCTTTACTTACCTGTGTGCTTCATAACTTCCAATATCGTCAATCGCTTTCTTCTGTCGATGTCGTCCTTCCGCTGAAATCAAAGGTTAGTACGAGAAATCTCATTTCCTATGACTTGGCTCTACCGCACGATCTAAGACAGAAAAAGGGTCCTTTGATTCCTAAATTCGCGACCTCGTTTATGAGTGTGGCCGGCTTCACACCATAAACAAGACTCTGCCGGACACGGTCTGTAGACAATCCGAGGACGAACTGCTCTGATACCACTTTAGTCACGGCCTACGGGATTGGGTCGTGACAGCCTCGCCACTGAAGAACATATGGACCGCATGCTCGGGCAGCGACCTTTTTCCTAGCATATTCCCAATTCTCGCTTAGATTGAGTTTGGCCTGATCTATGATGTACTCTTTCAAATGGCCCGCCCTAAGCAACTACGCCATCTTGATTGGCAAGTTTTTACAATTATCAGTTAGATGACCGTGAGTGTTGTGAAAATGGCACCATAATTCCACATTCCTTCTATCCAGGTTTGAGCAGATATCTATTGGAAGCCTAGCTTCCTTCAAACCCCTCATTGCTGCAACGATCTTTACGGGCCTAATACGAAAGTGGTGTTCAGACAACTTTGAGGGGACTGAATCTTTATGGATTGGATTGGAGGGCCTCGGGATATCTTTCTCTACAAGACCCCTATTTTCTTGAGCATGGCTTGGTTTGGTGCTTTCCCTCAATGGCCTATAAGTTGAATAAGGCTCAAACAAGTCTCTCAAGTTTCTTTGATTGTGGCGGGAGATTGATTTTTCATTTAAATTGGTGTTGTTACTCTTAAATCACCATCCATCTACATCTTGGCCTTATAACGATGGTTCACTTCATTTCACGTTTTGGTCAGAAATTTTCTTAGGCTCTCTTTTAACTTCCGTGAAGCATCAGAGATATACAGATTCAGTCCGTCGATGAAAGCAATCGCAACCCAATCCTACAACATCGTTGGAAACATCACTCTTTCTCGTTGAAACCTCTCCAAAAAGGTTTGGAGCAATTCTCCTTCGCGCTTCTTTATTGTCAAGATGTCTACTTTGTGAGTTTTGATCTTTCGTGCTCCAGTATGAGCCTTTATAAAAAGATCTGGAAGCATAAAAAATGAATCAACAGAATTTTCAGGTAAACGAGTGTACCAAATAAGTGCTTCCTTTGTCACTGCTTGTTTGAATTTTTTAAGCATGAAAGATTCAACTTCATCTACTAACCGGCCATTTCAGTGATGTCGGTCTGGATGGTTGACACATACTCCAACAAGTCCGTAGTCCTGTCGTACTTGGGTACTTGCACATTTTGAACCTCTTCGCGATCAATGTCAGGGCTGTACTTAGTTTGAATGGAAACTTTTCATAATTTTTTTGCACTTGCTCCCTTATAATTGGTGGGCCCCCCAGTCTATGGTCCATGCAAGATTGAATCTCTTTTACAAAGCTAAGAATCTCTACCTTATATGGGTTTTTCGATGGTTGGGTTTCTCTGAATCAGCACATTTCAGCCCCTGAGCATTTGGGAACTTCATATACGCCTATGTTGGCTGTGACATTAACAGATGTTTCAGTTACCTTGGGTTAAATGACACAGAAAATATAGAATGAGCATTGTTGGTGAAAGACCCACAATGACCTTCATGCACTGCATGAACGTCTGTTCCTATGGTGTAATGACCGGCTAGGCCGTTATGGCGGCTTTGACCAGTTTACCCTTACTAGTACCTTCCCGATAATAGAAATAATCTTAATGGGAACTCAAAAAGTTAGAAAATTAAATACTTAAACTTGTGTTGGTTGTGTTGTGCATTGTCGGGAGCTTTTCTTCATTTATGTTGGGGGTGACTTATTAAATTAGTCCTCCACTGGGAATTCTAAGGCCACAAGTGAGTCTGTAGCGTGTTTCTATGTATATGTGCATGTTTGTTTTGGGTCTGTAGGGCCTCGGATTAGTGTTGGGATTTCGGGTGAAAGACAGGTGGAAACCTAGAGCTACTAGTCAATATGGATAGCTGCAGCGGTGATAGTACTGCTGTAGCGGGGAGGTGGTCACCGCCTCAAAAATTGATGAACTTAATGAGGTCCGCCATAACGGGACATTTTTCGCTATAACGGGACCACCGTAGCAAAACGTCGACAGCTGTAGCAGTCGATGAGAGAACAGCGATCGACGGGAGGCAGAAACTGTGTTTTGTATTCCATATTTCAAACCCATTCCCCACATAACACCAAAATAGTTCCCAAGAATAGTAAGTGGTGATTTTCCAAGGCTAGGGCATTACTCCTCATTGATGGTAAATTCTAATCTCTAAGTAGTTCATTCCCCATTCTTCCTCAAGTTCCATGACTAGCTTAAGGTCCTCTAATGGTGAATGAAAGATTGGAACCCTAGAAATAGTAAACCCTTAGATAATAAATGGGTTGTTGATTTTATTATTGTATATTCATCTAGGAATGTAGAGAATCACTTTCTAGGATGAGAATTGATTACTTATTGAGGAAATTGTATATTGAGACATAGGGTTCTAATAAAAATGGGAGCTTTAGCCTAAAAACTTAATGAAAGGGGTTGAATTAATTATAGAACCCATTAATTGTTATAGCATGATTGTGGGGATTGATTTTAGGATGAATTCATGCCTTATGATAGTTCACCCACTGAAAAAGGTAGGAATGGTGGGCTCTCTTTTTCCCAGTTGTTAATTTGTTGAGTAGATAATCCAATACTCACTTAGCGTTATGATTTCTAGACTTTGAACGTTCCGAAGCTTTGCGAAAGGGGAAAGCTGTTGCAGAATAATTGCATTGTTTTAGTTTGGCTTTGAGGTAGGTTATGGTTTACTTGAGTTAGACTTTGGTTAGTTGATTGCATGTGTAGTAAATTTGATAGGAGAAAGTATGGATTGGTTAGTACGAATTCTGATTATGTGGGCTTGTTGCCATTTCTTCATACACCGAAACTTGAGATGAAATTGTTGTGTTTTGAGAAGGAAGGAGTCGGTATATACTCTTCTTGTTGATTGAGATGGTTGCATATTCTTGATGTTGTTGAATTGAATTATCTGAGTCTTGTTATGACTTGTGGCATGGTGCCTTATATTCATTGACATTGATATTATTGATTGATCATGTTCCATATTGACTGTTGGACCGGAAATATGTTGAGATTTATTTTGCGATCAGATACAAAGATATATATATATACATAAAGACACATTTGACAGGGGTTGAGGATGTGGCCTAGTTATGGGCTTGTGATCTGAGGTCAGTTCCGGAGCGAGTGGTACATGGACACCATGGGTCCCCTACAGGTCATGACTGTTTGGGAAAAAAAATACCATTTAGCATGTGTGTACACAGTTGAGATACTTTCATTATTTTATTGCATAGCAATTGGACTCATGTTACTTCTGTTATTGGCTGATGACTGAACTTATATCAACTCGATGACTAATTATAGTTGGATTTATCTTATTACCATGTGAGCTGGTTCCTGTTGATGACATTATTTGATTTTTTGATGTTGTGCTATCTGCCTATCTTTTTGATTTTATGAACGTACGAATGATGCTAATCTTAATCGGCCTATAATATCTACTGGGACCTAGTGTTTGTACTGATACTACCTTGCTGCACTTTTTATTTGAGTACAGATTGTGTTCCAGAGACATCTTCCAGACCTCATCTCTAGAGTGAGGCCAGTTCTCGATTATATCCAAGAGTGCGCTCCTATCAATGCCATTGTTACACCTCGGAAAAATTCCCGTTAGCGTGTAGTGAATAGATTAACGAAGGGTACGACGTATACGATGTTTGAACAAGTAAGAAATAGTCTTTAATGGTCCTAATTAAGATTTCCAAAGACCCTCGAGGTAAGAGAAGAAAGTTGCTAAGGAAAGCGAGTCGTATGTAGTGTGTCGGGCAAGAATCACTAGTGGTGAGTTAATGACAACCTAATGAAGTTTAGGGGAAGAGTTGTAATGCCCCTTAGATTGTTAATGAAGTGATAAACAAGTGTTAAGAAGGTTCCATAAGGATTTAGAGATCAATGAGGCGACGGGAACAACATCGAAGAAATTGTGGATTACACGGCCACTTCCACCACTTCCATGGACCGTGTAATCTTATACGGACAGTGGAAGGGTCCATGGAACTCCCAACAGAGTTAGTGGCTGGCTGGTGGTGAACCATGACAATTTTCACGGATTGTACCATGTTCCACGGACCGTGAAAGTGTCCGTGGAAGTCCCGACGAGCTGAACAAGTTCTGATTATATAAGTGTGTTCCCACTTCATTTATTTCATTTCCCACATTTTCTTCATCTCTCTCAAGACCTCTAGAAGGTTCCATATATTTCATCCACAAGAAAACAAAGAAAATCAAAGATCAATATCAAGAATTCAAGTGAATCAAGTGTATGAAACCTCATTAAAGTCATCTAAGTCAAGAAATCCCAAGGAAAGTGAACTAGGGTTTTGGGTGCAAGGAGAGTGTTCCACTCAAGACTTATTCTACCATTATCTAAGGTAAGTTTAATGGTATTTTCATGATGTTTGAAGTATTGTAAAGTTGAAACACTTGAATTGTAGAAGAATATGTGAAATGGGTCATAAATGTGGGACTAGTGTCATTGTTGAGTAGAAGTTTGGATTGAGTTGTGGATATTGATATGTTGAGATTATAAATACGTTACGAATGACATTTATAACCTGGAATGTGTATTATATGTGAAGAAACATGATAGTGAACTATGATCATGATTTTGGATAATTGAAGGGGAATCGTGAAATGTGAATAATGTAAACGAATGGCGATTGTTGTTTATGATATTGTGATTGTTGTGATGAATGTTTGGGAGTTGATATGGGATATGGAGGAAGTCGTATAAACAAAGGAAATGCTGTCCAATGTTCTCTAGCATTAGTAAGCACGTTCTTATAATTATTTAGCTAATGTCGATACGAATTCTTTTGAAGGTAGAACGAGCAAGCAATAGAGTAATTAAACGACAAAGGTATGTAAGGCTAAACCTTTCTTTCCAAGGCATGAATCCTATAGTATGCTTTTCCTCTTCTTCAAGAATTTCCTATATTCTGGAAACTAAGAGTCCTTGTTCATAAATAGTCATATGAGATAAGAAGTACACTATGAGTACGATAATGACGATGATAAGCTTAAGTTTAAAGATTCCAGAGGTCATGATATGATGTGCCTACAAAGCTAATGGCGTTAACTATGATCTATTGATATTTTCCTTATGTGCACTCACCTTAAAACATTAGTACCTCCAAGGTGAGATGTAACGATTATGATCACTCCATAACGTAATCGGGGGTTCACGACCTTATGTCACCCCGACATAGCTATAGTTGCTTTCAAGTTCTAATGTATGTTTTGATGATAAACATACAATGATGCTAAGTTATGATAAGCTCATGAGATGTATGTGATGATAAAGTATTTCCATAGTGATGGTGATGCTGATGACGAGATATACCGAGCCTTGCTATGGCCGGGTACGGAAGACATGTATTTCCGTCGAGCCACAACGTGGCCGAACACGGATAATGTTTGATGTTGATTTTATTTATGTATTTTTATGTATATGTATGTGAATATACATCGAGTCCCGGGAGGGCCGAGTACGAATATGCATCGAGTCCCGAGAGGGCCGAGTACGGATATCATCGAGCCCGGGAGGGCCGAGTACGGATATTATCGAGTCCCGGGAGGGCCAAGTACGGATGATACCGAGCCTATATGGCCGGGTACGTGAATGCACTGCATTGTAAATTATTGCATATGTAAGCACGTGGATGTAACAAGTGTACTTTTTGAGGAATAAAGGGGTAAGTGCGTATGGCGAATGTTCAAAAAGGTATTATGAGAAATGAACAGTTCTTTTATCTTATGCTATTCCTTATGCTCCTATTATGTACTATTATTGTTGATGCCTTACATACTCAGTACAATGTTCGTACTGACGTCCGTTTTCTTTGGACATTGTGTTCATGCCCACAGGTAAACAGGGAGGCGACCCAGACTCGTAGGAGCTGTTAGCTGACTGAGAGCATTCCATTGTTCCGGAGGTGCCATAGATTTATTCTTTTGGTATATATATGTTTTGGGCATGACGGGGTCCTGTCCCGTCCATGTATCTAGTACTCTAGTAGAGGCTCGTAGATTCGTACGTATGGGTAGTGTGGTCTCACGATTTATCACGTGTATATATGTACTATTTTGATAGCCGAATGGGTTATGTAAATACTGGTAATTATGTTTCAAGTGAAAATAGTTTTTCGATGATTATGAGCATAAGAAATATGAATGAACGCATGATGAGTAATAGAATGAGGGGTACTCGGTGGTTAGCCCTGGGTACCCGTCATGGCCCTAATATGGTCGTGACAAAAGTGGTATCAGAGCAGTTCAGTCCTAGGAAGTGTCAACGAGCCGTGTCTAGTAGAGTCTTGTTTATGGTGTGTTGCGCGCCACACTAATAAACAGGAGGCTACAAGCATTTAGGAAAAATGACCATTCTTCTTCTTACTAGATCGTGCTATAGCGCCATGTTATAAGATTTTCCCCTCCCTAATGGTGCGTTTATGATTTCAGCAAAGTTGAAGAAAGGAAAGCTCACCGCAGACCCCGAAGGGCAAGGCGGTGATTGCGAAATGGCCGGAACGGGGGCCATCTACGGATATGGAGGAGAGTGAACCCCAAAATAAGGCCCTATCTCGGTTTTCCCGTACCTCGTCCACTTTAGAGGATCAGAGGGGAGCCTCGATTTTAGCTCCCGCACCCCCAGTCCCTCCTCCAGATGCCTCAGGCCAAGAGATGAGACAGGCCATTCTTTTATTGACTCAGTTAGTAGCCACCCAAGCTCAGCGGCAGGATGTGGACCACGGTGACAGGGGTTGGAGAAAGAGAGTTAATTCTCTAGGGTTTGATCGAGAGTTTAGGGGCGTGCTGGGACAACAATTATCCAGGCCACCCCAGAGTCTCAGAGTTTCTAATTCACGGAATAGGGGTGATTCGAGCGTTACGAGGTCACCGTGCCACGATGTAGTCAATGCGAAGTTACATTCCGTACCGTGCCGCTTGGGTTCGATGTTTGTTGTGTCCGTGCTCGGTGACATTTTAGGCGCGATTGTCCATCACTACGTGGTAAAGATAAGGTTCGGTCCCATGGAGTGGTGGCTGGCTCTTCATCATCGCACGCCCCTAGGCGGAGGCCGCAGATAGTAGCAGGTAGTGATAGAGATCAAAGAGAAATGCCCAGTCTGAGTGGATCCTAGCGCCATGCCGGTGCAGTAGCTGGACGACAGAACCTTGAGTATTCCTCTGATATTGTCCTAGGTATATTTTCAATAATCTCTTATGATATGTATGCGCCGATTGATTTGGGTTCTATGCTGTCATATGTTACTCCCGACGTGATGATTGTGTTGAGGTGAAACATCTGAGCCAACCCAACAAATTGAGATTACTATAATTGTTAACGACCAAGTGATAATGAATTCTAATCGTGATTTACAAGTAAGCTGTTTGACAGTGTGTGAAAAAAAATATATATATATATATATAGATATAATAATAATGTGTGTATGTATATATATATATTGGAATTCTAGACTGAGTGTGCAGGCACAACTTATGAGACATTCTCTATTATTGATATCCTTTAATGGTAAGTGATCTTATGTTGCTGAGCTGCGTATTATGTGTGTCCTGATGCATGTCCTATTAAGGTATGGGATGCATTTTTATTAGGCTATGTGTAGGTTTGGGATGGTTATGTTTACAAGAGAAACCCTGTCAAAATTTTCCCAGAAATTTAAAAGAAATTACGGGAACCGTAGACAGAATTATCGTGAAGAGAAGAGAAGGCCAAAGAATGAGTGATTGAGAACGGAGTGTATAAGGGCAATATATTCTAAAGGACAAAGCGGTACTGAGTTAAGAATAGGATTCCTTGTGCGAGGAATAAAGGATAGATTATAAAAAGGGAGGTAATAGGATAAATTGAGGAGGAAAGAATGTAAAGGAATAAGTACGGGTATAGAGGGAAGAGGAGATATATGAAGTACGTATGCTTAAGAAATAGTCGTACTATGAGAAAAGGAAGACGCATCTCCTACGAATATCCTCCACTAAGACAGAACGAGTAAAGTGTATACAAGAATAAGTTGTAGAGGAAAATGTGGCCACGTATTACGAGTTTACCGTACGATGATAAAGCGATAAAGTAAGGCTATTAACAACGACAAATACGACATGATTATGATTGGTTCCGGAATCAATGTTGAGTGCAACACAAGAGTAAAAGAGTATGAGGCAATAAGGGGTATTAGTGGCGTATGAGACTTAGATCCTTCAAAACAAAAATGACGGGTTTAAGGGAAAATGCATTTACGGGTGCTATAAGTCGATTATAGGAAAGAGAGGAATAACTTGAGATGGAAGAAAGGGGGAAAGATGATGCTATAAGTGAACTCTGGGTATCGAAGAATGGGATACTGTGACATTACATGGATGGTACAGATAACTAGACATACTACTATTGTGAGCATTCCCATGAAACAAAAGTTGTTAATTGGAGCGAATAAAGAGAATACAAATGTAGAGATTGAAACGATGGACCCTAAGATGTGACAGATATAGACTCTAAAATAAAGTGTGAGAGTTACGCAGAAATAAGTCTGATAACTAGTAAATAAACGAACACGAATTGAGCAGGCATCTGAGACTGTACTGGAAACCATTCGCGAATACCTTGGACCACGTGACATTGAGAGAAAATAACTCAAGGGATAGTGTAAAGACAGTGATGCTACAATTAGAATAGAGGCAAAGACACTAACGATAGAGTCGTTGTTAATGATATTGCGATTTATAAGCGACAATTAAGAAAAGGACCTAAGGTTTTCTATAGTAAAAAGATAAAAATAAAATAAAATTTTATAAAGGAAGAAAGAGATCATGACGGGATAAGTTACTACAGATAGACAAAGGAGTTTTGGCACATATGACACCGAGCGTTGTCGTGGCCGAGTATGCGAAACCACCGAACCTTTAAGGTCGGGTATGCTATGGATATGAATATGGACACGAATATGTATATGGATATGGATACATGTATATGTATAGATGATTATGCACACGAATCGCTCAAGAACGATTATGTAACTTGCAAGTATTTATATGTCGCCAGTGAAGGGCGTTATGAGATTTGGCAAAAAAGGGAAGGCTTAGTCCCCGATACATTGGACCCTATAAGATTATCCGCAAGGTGGGCCAAGTAGCTTATGAATTGGACTTACCTTTAGAACTTGAATTAGTTCATCCAGTTTTCCATGTCTCAATGCTTCACAAATGTGTTGGAGATCCTACAAAGATTGTGCCAATAGATGATGTCCAGATCACAGAAAAGCTAGCCTATGAAGAAGTGCCTATTGCCATACTAGATAGGAAAGTACGGAGACTTCGGAATAAGGAAGTAGCTTCAGTTAAGGTCTTATGGCGAAATAATAACCGAGAAGAGATGACTTGGGAGGCTGAAGAGAAGATGAAGCCCACATACCCGCATCTATTTCCACCCCCGGAAGAGATTCATGATGAGACATCGAGATTATGAGGTATGTATGGTTTCTTTTTATGCATATGGGTCGTGCGTGGCCAATTTATAATGCTATTGTGTTGTGGCCCTGTGAGGCAATGTATTATAGGTTATTGTGACAGGATGGTAGCGCCATATTACAGGGGAGACTCTAGCGAAATTTTTATAGAATCCCCGATGACTTAACATTCGAGGACGAATGTTCCAAAAGGGGGGAAGAATGTTACACCTCGAAAAATTTCCCGTTAGCGTGCAGTGAATAGACTAACGAAGGGTATGACGTATATGATGTTTGGACAAGTAAGAAATAGTCTTTAATGGTCCTAATTAAGATTTCCAAAGACCCTCGAGGTAAGAGAAGAAAGTTGCCAAGGAAAGCGAGTCGTATGTAGTGTGTCGCGAAAGAATCATGAGTGGTGAGTTAATGACAACCTAATGAAGTTTTGGGGAAGAGTTGTAATTCCCCTTAGATTGTTAATGAAGTGATAAACAAGTGTTAAGAAGCTTCCATAAGGATTTAGAGATCAATGAGACGACGGGAACAACATCAGAGAAATTGTGGATTACACGGCCACTTCCACGGACCGTGTAATCTTATACGGACCGTGGAAGGGTCCGTGGAACTCCCAGCAGAGTTGGTGGCTGGCTAGTGGTGAACCACGACCAGTTCCACGGACCATACCATGTTCCACGGACCATGAAAGTGTCCGTGGAAGTCCCGACGAGCTGAACAAGTTCTTATTATATATGTGTGCTCCCACTTAATTTATTTCATTTCCCACATTTTCTTCATCTCTCTCAAGACCTCTAGAAGGTTCCATATATTTCATCCACAAGAAAACAAAGTAAATCAAAGATCAATATCAATAATTCAAGTGAATCAAGTGTATGAAACCTCATTAAAGTCATCTAAGTCAAGATATCCCAAGGAAAGTGAACTAGGGTTTTGGGTGCAAGGAGAGTGTTCCACTCAAGACTTATTCTACCATTATCTAAGGTAAGTTTTATGGTATTTTCATGATGTTTGAAGTATTGTAAAGTTGAAACACTTGAATTGTAGAAGAATATGTGAAATGGGTCATAAATATGGGAATAGGGTCATTGTTGAGTAGAAGTTTGGATTGAGTTGTGGATATTGATATGTTGAGATTATAAATACGTTACGAATGACATTTATAACCTGGAATGAGTATTATATGTGAAGAAACATGATAGTGAACTATTATCATGATTCTGGATAATTGAAGGGGAATCGTGAAATGTGAATAATGTAAACGAATGGCGATTGTTGTTTATGATATTGTGATTGTTGTTATGAATGTTTGGGAGTTGATATGGGATATGGAGGAAGTCGTATAAACAAAGGAAATGTTGTCCAATTTTCTCTAGCATTGGTAAGCACGTTCTTATAATTATTTAGCTAATGTCGATACGAATTCTTTTGAAGGTAGAACGAGCAAGGAATAGAGTAATTAAACGACAAAGGTATGTAAGGCTAAACCTTTATTTCCAAGGCATGAATCCTATAGTATGCTTTTCCTCTTCTTCAAGAATTTCCTATATTCCAGAAACTAAGAGTCCTTGTTCATAAATAGTCATATGAGATAAGAAGTACACTATGAGTACGATAATGACGATGATAAGCTTAAGTTTAAAGACTCTAGAGGTCATGATATGATGTGCCTACAAAGCTAATGGCGTTAACTATGATCTACTGATATTTTCCTTATGTGCACTCACCTTAAAACGTTAGTCCCTCCAAAGTGAGATGTAACGATTATGATCACTTTATAACGTAATCGGGGGTTCACGACCTTATGTCACTCCGACATAGCTATAGTTGCTTTCAAGTTCTAATGTATGTTTTGATGATAAATATACAATGATGCTAACTTATGATAAGCTCAGGAGATGTATGTGTCACACCCTACTTTCCGATAGGGCATGATGGGCACCCGACCCTTACCTAGGGCCGAGCAAACCCGCTGACTTTTTTAATACTCATAATCATACTGGGCCCGCAAAACATAACATAAGCACATAATGAAATTTTTTTTCCGAAAACAAACATGCCTTTCATTTTTGTCAAATCAAATAGAGCTACCATCGTGTGAAATTTGTAAACATATGGAGTTCGTAACATAATGCAGAATAATACATCGGCTTATATAGCCGCTTGCAAAACAAATCTGACATATCATACTCTCGACACCTTTTCAAAGAAAAGTCTCTAACATAACCCCGTAAATCACAACTTTAACACTCTAACTCGGCAGCACTCCGAGAGAAAATGGAGCTCGCCAATCCAGCTTGGAATATCTCTTCTAACATCACTTACTCATTCTGTGGGTACCGCGGCATGAAACGCAGCCCCCGAAGAAAGGGGGTCGAGAGGAATATGTACCGAGCATGTAAAGCATGGCATACGTAAGACGAAGTCGTAACCGAATAAGGAGTACAGAACGTGAGCACAATAGCCAGAATACCAAAGTGCTTGTATCTGACATACAAATCATACATAAGAGATACAAAAGACAAATATGATAATCAGAACGCCAAAATGCTCCGCTTTCTTTTGAAAAACATTTCTGTCTCATACATACGGAAAATCAAACACATCATGTGAGCTGACATTAACCGAATGCCGAGGAACGTACGACCCGATCCATAAATAATACGATAATGCCGAGGAACGTACGGCCCGATCCATATATAATATAATAATGCCGAGGAACGTACGGCCCGAACCATATATAATATAATAATGTCGTGGAACGTACGGCCCGATCCGTATATAATATAATAATAATAAACATACCGTACCCAGCCCTCTAGTGAGGGACTCGGTAAATCAAATCATATCGTCATATTATCACATATCATATCGTATCATCAGATCATCACATATCATGTCATATCACATACGGTCCGTAATGGGACCGGGGACGAACGTGGTCGCCACTCCATCTGGGCGCCACAACACATCATATTTCGGAATATTGTATACCTCCGAACACATCATATTCCGTACCACATCATATATCATATCACATCATACTTCGGAAAACACAACATACTTCGAAATCACATCATACTTCGGAATATAACATAGTGCGCACGATAACATACCGGCCCGGGACTCGGCGAAAGAGGTAATAACAGAATGCACGAGCGAGTAATCGTAGGAAATCATATGCAATGCCAAACATTCACAAAGACTCAATAGAGTAATCAAAACGGATTGTTATTTATAAGCCAAAACAGTAGTCAAATCAGAATTTCTTCCGAATATCACTCGGGACATATCAAACCGAACTTCAGAAACCATAGTTACGTATCGGAATCATAAGTATACGAATCATTATTTCAGACTCAACAGACAAATATATATTCATACTCGGGGGTCGGAAAGGTAGTCATATTGAATTCTTTCAAAAGCCATCGAATTGTACGACGTAAGAAGATCGCGGGACCCACGGACAAGCGTCAACCCAATCCGGGCCCGCCTACGAAAATCATAGTCATCATATGTTATCGAATCATTATTACAAACTCAAAAGATAAGTAGACTGATCGTACTTGAAATCGAAATAATAGTCATATCATATCCTTTTAAAAATCGTCAGAAGTACGTAAGGAAAGTCGCGGGGCCCACGGAGGGGTGTCGACTCAAGTCGGGCCCGCCCATGAAAATCATAGTCATTATACGTCATAGAATCATTTACGAGCATATCAAAGCCATCCGGTTCTATCTCTGAAAGTTACGGACGTTCGTAGTTACAAAACTCTTTTGAAAACGAAACTTTTTATGCAATATTTGAAAACCAATCATACAAAGACATATAAGTCATAGCTTGACCATATAAGGATGCCAACATCAAGAAGCAAATAAGCATCGTAAACGTGCTCGGACTTTAAGAATAGAATTACGCCCGAAGCTCATAACATATCATAACTTAGCCATATCTAAGACATGCCAAAAGAAGGAAAGGTAAGCTTTACATACCTTGATTGCTTTCTAAGCTAATCCAAACTCAAGTCTCGGCTTCTCAAAATCTACAACACGTCATTAGACACCAAACATTAGTCATAGGCACCTCGGAATCCCATTTTGAGCTCGCACTTTATTTATGTAAATTTGGGCAGCATTTCCCCTATAAGTTCAACAACCCCGAGAATTCAACTCGGCCAATATTATCAACAACAATACCAACAACCATATAAGCAACATCAATAATCGATTCAAAACGCATTCTAACATTAATAACCCTTTCGACACAATTCAACAACATTCCATCCACTACATAATGAAACCCGAAACCTCCAAGTTCAAGGAAACAACACAACACATTTTCTTCCTTCCGAATTCATGAACTACATTAATAATCCATTACTTCCATAAATTCAATAAACTATATAAAACTCCATAACAAGCCGCAAACAACTATAACTTCACTTTGAACCATTAAACTTTCATTAGCACCATAGAATCCACAACACAATAATCCAAACATACTAAATAAATTTAGTTCATTCCTTGCCACAAAACAGCCCATACTCACGGCTCAACATCAACATACAAAATTTCATGAATTTCATCCATTTCTACACACTATCCCCTCCGTTTTAATCCGTTAAAATTCTAAATACACTCGTTAACAATGAAAAGGTACCATATTCATACCTTAAGCATGCAAACCCCACGTTATCACTCTTCTCCTTGGTTGATTTTTAGCTCAAATTAAAGACAACGCAACAGACAACACTTTTCTCTTGCTGGGCTAATTGGGGCTCGCATTTTGGTCAAAATTGGTTTTTCTTCTCTCCAAGGTTCTTCTCTCTCTCTTTCCAGAATTTTCTGGGTATTCTTGGTCTGAAAAATGAGAGGAAAGGGCTAAAATTAGACTTAAATAGGCATGGTTCATGGGCCTAACCCGATTGGGCCCGGTTTAGGCCTAGCCCACTGACCTTTCCGCCTTAAAATGTCCATATCTCCTTATCCTGATGTCACCTGTGGACCCACAACCTATGGTTGGAAAGATAATTCAATTATCTACAACTTCTATCTTTGGTGTTTTTCCAAATTCCAAACTTATAATAGCATTTCTGCCCCTCGAAGTCAGATCACCCGAAAACATTACTTAAAAATATTTGTTTGGAGGACTTCCACTTTGATTTGGCTCAAGGGTCCTTCTTGAGTTATGTTTAACTTCACATATGTGATTCATATAAATTGTCGCATGTCCCAAAAAAATCTCAGTGTGTGGACCCCACCTCAGCTTGCGAATAATCCGACGTACAAAAATACGAAATATAATGCTGTCAACGTGAGTTTAAATTATGAAGCAACAACATAATTGTCAATTTTTGGACTCCAATTTTTCTTGGTCATGGCCGAATGGCCTCTTGCTCTTTCTCCATGGTTCTTGAATTTTGTAGGGTGCTAAATGATGAAGATGACTTAATTAGTCATCTTTTGCCACTTATATAATTAACACATGTGGGCTATGGCCCACATCCCACACATGGCCACATATGGCCATTTTCATGAAATATCAAGTTTTCAAAATTTCACTTCTATCCCCAAATTCTCATGAAATGCTTAACTTTTCATAATTCACTTTTAACCCCAAATTTTTCTTATTCCAAATTTACCCTTAACACTCCATACCAATGAAAAGATGAATATGCAACTTGTGCATTAAAACAAAAATCAACAAAACCAAAAATTAAAAGTCTTGTCCATAACTTGTCGCAACCAACTTAGAATATTCCAACGTACAAAGTACGGGGTATAACACCCTTTCCCCCTTTAGAACATTCGTCCTCGAATGTTCAACTTGTTGTATGGGGTCTTAAGGATCTCGATTTAAACTTTTCCTTCTTGTAATTCCCTTTACTCAACTTGTAACATTCTAGGCACATTATCTCGTGTCGTCTCTTAATCTTTAACTCAACCCTTCCTTATTCATTCCATAGCTTGTTTTTCCGTTTCATACTTGCCTTTGTATTTTAGCTACATAGATCACAGCATAACCTTGGCCATTTTCTCACTAGGCTTCACTTATTTTCATAACAACCCTCATTGTATTCACATTATATCTTATTCGTAACCACTCCCATAATATAACACTTCTTAACCCTTTACCCTTTTCTAATCAACTTCTTCCTCTGTACTCTTGTCTTAATAATACTATTACTTCCTTCTCGAGGTCAGCCATACTCGCAACTTACTCAAATCTTACCATTACGGTGGACACGGCCTTTCAAGTCGCATTACAAACCTACATCTCATTTTCTCTTTATTCTCGGGAAAATTTCGCAGTTTCCTCTATATTTCTTACTATCTCAAAACCTGTACATAGGAAATACCAACAATGCCTCACAGGGCCAAAATACATCTATACATATCACATCATATCGCATCCACACAGGGCTCCCAATATCATCAATAGTACACAATTGATAAACATACCTCGTATGCCCAACTCAAACGGCACCTGTTACACTTTCTTGTTTACTTTCCCCCTTTAATCTTTAACTTGTATTTCAATCGCAACTTCAATATCTTTCCCAACATATATCTTTCATACCTTTGCTTACCTCGTGTGCTTAGTAACTTCCAACATCATCAATCCCTTTCTTCTATCGTTGTCATTCTTTCACCGCAATCACAAATCGTGTAAGGAGTCCCATCTCCTATGACTTGGCTCTATGGCACGATCTCAGATGTGAAAGAAGAGTAGCCACCCTAGATGCCCCGTAGCCTCCAGTTTATAAGTGTGGCACGCTACACACCATAAACAAGACTCTACTGGACACGACTTTGCAGACAACCCCTAGGACGAACTGCTCTGATACCAATTTGTCACACCCTACTTTCCGATAAGGCATGATGGGCACCCGACCCTTACCTAGGGCCGAGCGAACCCGCTGACTTTTGTAATACTCATAATCATACTGGCCCGTAAAACATAACATAAGCACATAATGAAATTTTTTTTCCGAAAACAAACATGCCTTTCATTTTTGTCAAATCAAACAGCTAGCATCGTGTGAAATCAAACATGGAGTTCGTAACATAATGCAGAATAATACATCGGCTTATATCGCTCAAACATAACTCCATATCATATCACAACTTTAACACTCGATATCACAACTTTAACAGACTCCGGGAGAGAATGGAGCTCGCCAATCCGGTTGGAATATCTTCTCGCTAACATCACTTACTCATCTTCGGGTACCGCGCAAGATGAAACGCCCCGAAAGGTGGTCAGTACGGAATATGTACTGAGCATGTAAAGCATGGCATACAGAAGACGAAGTCATAACCGAATAAGGAGTACAGAACGTGAGCACAATAGCAAGAATACCAAAGTGCTTGTATCTGACATACAAATCATACATAAGAGATACAAAAGACAAATATGATAATAAGAACGCCAAAATGCTTCGCTTTCTTTTGAAAAACATTTCTGTCTCATACATACGGAAAATCAAACACATCATGTAAGCTGACATTAACCGAATGCCGAGGAACGTACGGCCCGATCCATAAATAATACGATAATGCCGAGGAACGTACGGCCCGATCCATATATAATATAATAATGCCGAGGAACGTACGGCCCGATCCATATATAATATAATAATGCCGTGGAACGTACGGCCCGATCCGTATATAATATAATAATCATAAACATACCGTACCCAGCCCCTCTAAAGCGAGGGACTCAAATCAAATCATATCGTCATATTATCACATATCATATCACATATCATATCGTATCATCAGATCATCACATATCATATCATATCACATCACATACGGTCCGTAATGGGACCCGGCGGACAGAACGTGATCGCCACTCCATCTGGGCGCCACAACACATCATACTTCAGAATATTGTATACCTCCGAACACATCATATTCCGTATCACATCATACATCATATCACATCATACTTCGGAAAACACATCATACTTCAGAATCACATCATACTTCGGAATATAACATAGTGTGCACGATAACATACCGATACCGGACTCGGCGAAAGAGGTAATAACGTAACGCACGAGCGAGTTAATCGTAGAAAATCATATGCAATGCCAAACATTCACAAAGACTCAATAGAGTAATCAAAATGGATTGTTATTTATAAGCCAAAACAGTAGTCAAATCAGACTTTCTTCCGAATATCACTCGGGAACATATCAAACCGAACTTCAGAAACCATAGTTACTTATCGGAATCATAAGTATACGAATCATTATTTGACTGCATACAAATATATAATCATACTCGGGGGTCGGAAAGGTAGTCATATTGAATTCTTTCAAAAGCCATCAAAATTGTACAGAAGAAGATCGCGGGACCCACGGACGAGCGTCAACCCAATCCGGGCCCGCCTACGAAAATCATAGTCATCATATGTTATCGAATCATTATTACAAACTCAAAAGATAAGTAGACTGATCGTACTTGAAATCGAAATAATAGTCATATCATATCCTTTCAAAAATCGTCAGAAGTACGTAAGGAAAGTGGCGGGGCCCACGGAGGGGTGTCGACTCAAGTCGGGCCCGCCCATGAAAATCATAGTCATTATACGTCATAGAATCATTTACGAGCATATCAAAGCCATCCGGTTCTGTCTGTGAAAGTTACGGATGTTCGCAGTTACAAAACTCTTTTGAAAACGAAACTTTTTATGCAATATTTGAAAACCAATCATACAAAGACATATAAGCCATAGCTTGACCATATGTCACGACCCGACTAGAGGGCCGCGACGGGCACCCGGTGCTATCCCACCCGGGCACCCTTGACATACTTATACATCACATACTGGGTGAGCCATGTAATCATATCATACTTTTCATTCATCATTATTCTAATCACATCGGGCAATAACATATCCATATCATCAATAACATCTATGC
>NC_081342.1:36143813-36189748 GCF_029784015.1 Lycium ferocissimum | reverse complement strand
TCATGATCTCTCGTATCACATAATCGACACTTCTAGCCCTACACATCTCGCCATTGGACCGAAGAAACACATCCGGTGGATCAAACCATCCACAACACAATATCGAGTTGCCTTAGCTCGCAGTGGCCCATAATGCCTTCGATCCTCTCGGAAACTTTCCATGATTAAGATAGTTCGTAAAATATTCTCGCCAATCCAAGCCTAGGCTTCAGAGAGTTGATCTCATCATAACCCGTCGAGTCTAGGACAAATGTAACAATTAGACCACCGGAACTTGAGCTCCGATGCCTCCGTCGAAGAGCCCAAATTAGCAAGCGCGCCCGTTCTATATTCTCTTCGGCATGTGAAGCACACCATTCTTGAAATCGTGCAAGCAATTTTAGAACCTTCTCAAGGCATCTTAGTACGAGCTCTTTTTTAGCTTCGAACACCCCGTGGACTTAATTTACTACCAAAAGGAGTCACACTTTGCCTCGAAGACTTCCACACTGAGTCCCTGGGCCAGCTCAAGACCCGTAATCAAAGCTTCGTACTCGCTTCAATGTTATTGCAGAGGCACGCTACTAATCGTTTGTCTCAAAAATTTCCCGTTGGGGTGCGCGAGGACCATACCTGTGCCCATTCCTTTTACGTTGGATGCCCCATCTAAGTAAACCATTTATACTGGGCGCAACCTCGACACTGGGAGGCTTCCTTTTCAGCTGGGGGAATTACACCCGGACTGAAATCAGCCACAAAGTCTGCTAGGACCTGTGATTTAATCATAGTACGTGGTTTATTTTCAATATCAAATTTCTTAACTTAACCACCTATTTTTCCACCTGTCCCGATAACTCCAAGCCAGAAGCACATTCCGAAAAGAAATATGGTCACTACAAAGAATTGTGTGTATAAAATATGGCCGAGTTTTCCGAAGCCATAATTAGAGCAAAGCCAGCCTTTCCATGAGAGGGTACCGCATTTCGACCCTCTACATAGCTCGACTTACATAATAGATCGGAAATGGCATACCTTGGTCCTCTCACCGTAGGACAACACTTACCGCTGCTTCCGATAAGGCCAAGCAAAACTAACAACAAACCTCCCCCGTCTTTTGGCTTTGAAATGAGCGGAGGGCAGATGTGTATGCCGAGATCTCGCAGCGCCCCGCCGGCACTCCTGTCCACTCAAAGTCGTTCTTCTTTTTGATAAAAGAGAAAACTTGTAGCACTTCTCTAAAGATCCGGATATAAACCCGTTAAACGCGCTACGGGGCCGCTTAATCGTTGTACTTCTTGACATCCTCTAGCATATCCTAATGTCTCCTATTTCCTTTATCTTGTCCGATTTTATTTAAATCCCACTTTGAGAGACAAGAAAACCCAAGAACTTCCTATATCCGACCGAACGCGCTTTTCTCCAAATTCACTTCATGTTGTATCGCCTTAGGACCGCAATTGTCTCCTGCAAATGACTTATATAGTCCAAAATATAAAGACTCTTGACCAACATATCATCAATATAAACTTCTATTTTTTCCCTCTTTGTTGCTCAAACATTTTTTTCACAGGCCTCTGGTAATTGGCTCTAGCATTTTTCAAACAAGAGGGCATTACATTATAGCACTAAGTACTAACATTGGTAATGAAGGAAGTTTTTTCTTGATCCTCCGAGTGAATCCTTATTTGGTTATACCCGGAATAAGCATCGAGAAAACTCATTACTTTATGATCCGCAGTGGTATCGATCATTTGATCAATACTGGAGCTAAAATGAATCCTTCGTAGAAGCTTTATTTAGATCTTTAAAATCTATGCACATTCTAAATTATTGCCCTTTTTGGTAGTATAACTATGTTTCCCTATCCGGATACTTTATTTCCGAATGGATTTTATATTTAATAAACGAGATACCTCTTCTTTGACGAACCTATTCCGAACTTCAAAGAATGGGCGGCTTTTTCTCGCGAACCGGTGGAAAACCGAGGTCCATCCCCAAATTTTACGGGTTGCCACGTCCGATGGCATACATGTCATGTCCTTATGGGTTTAGGAAAACAATCACTATTATCTCTCAAATAACCTATTATTTCTCCCCGAGATCTGTGGTCAACCCCGCAGCCTAGGTACACCTTTCCGTTCGGGTTGATCCGACGCAAAGCGATTTGCTCGAGCTCCTCACCCGTAGACTTGGTGGCATCTCGAGTCATCGTGAGGATGAAAGATGGCATCCGAGTCATCGGAGGATAACAAGATGGCATCCGAGCCATCAGAGGATGAAAGTATCTTGGAATTCCATACCATCTTCGACCTCTTCCGATCCCATCGTTCCTCGCTCTCCGATGGAACTTGCCGAGTTGCGCCGATGCGGGCTCCAAATTCGTATTTGCTATTCGTTAGGTACAACCGACTTTTGACCCGCGTGTGCTCCTCGATTGTGAACATCTCTCTCGACGATGGCTGCTCTCCCCGGATCTGCTTGATCCCCTCTAGAGCACTCATGCTCCCTTGTCTCAAATTCAGGAACTTATCGGCTCTAGCTCGCCGAACTTCCGGGGGCAAATAATGCCGGAGAAATGCATCTACAAATTCTTGCCATACCGGGGGAGGTGCATTGGCCCCCGTGAAGCCATCCAAACCGTGTACCAACATACCTCGACATCCCTCAATCTATAGGACGCTAGCTCCACCGACTCGGTGTCCGAGCATGAATCAACCGAAGCGTCCTCAACATACCATCAATGAAATTCGAGGGTCCTCATCCGTCTTTGATCCAAAGAATTCCGAGGTTCAAACTAATAAAATCGCGGCTCTTGCACCGACGGCCCTATCACCTTGCCCCGAACTTGACCTCTCGTGTCCGGGTCGCAACGAACCGAGTCAGCAAATTAATGGCCGCTTTTACATCTTGGCCCGAGGCATCCAGTGGAGGAGCCGGAGGTGCTGGAGCTGGGGCGGAGGCTCCCTCACGCTCCTCTAATATAGGCTCTGAATGGGAAGACTGAGATTGAGCCGCACTCTGGGACTCACTTTCTTCTACTACCGGTGGCGGTGCTCTTCAGCCCGCTTTTCTGCCACCGTCTTGCCCTTTTGGGCAACTGTAGCCTTTCTCTTTACAGCATTTCTGAAATACATAACACATCGTTAAGAAACAAGAAGTTCTTACATCAAAGCTCTATCGCACGATTTCTTATGAAGAAAGAAGGTCATTCATTCCTAAAATGTCCGCAGCCTTCTTGTTTATAAGTGTGGCGCGCAACACACCCATAACCAAGACTCTACTAGACACGGCTCGTAGACACACCCTAGGACTGAACTGCTCTGATACCACTTTTGTCACGACCCGACTAGAGGGCCGCGACGGGCACCCGGTGCTATCCCATCCGAGCACCCTTGACATACTTATACATCACATACTGGGTGAGCCATGTAATCATATCATACTTTTCATTCATCATTATTCTAATCACATCGGGCAATAACATATCCATATCATCAATAACATCTATGCCCATATAACTGTACATGCGCCGACAAGGCGATCAAAATAACATTCCAAAATATAGGCCGACAAGGCCGAACATGTCTAACCATATACATGATGTCTACGAGCCTCTAAGAAGGGTACATCATATCTTAACGTATGGGCGGGACAGGACCCCGCCGTGCCCATGAATATATACACAAAAGAATCTATACCAAAAGCTGCAGCTCCGAATGAAATGGAGCTCTGCTATGTAGTCCCTGAGATAATACCGCTATGGATCAAATCTGTCTCCCTCCTCGGCCACCGGCGCATGACACGCCGTCCACAAACAAAGGGACGTCGGCGCAAAGAATGTACTGAGTATGTAAAGCATGATCAATATCAATATGGGAGCATAAAAGATAACATTCGAAATAATATAGCTGGGAGATAATGGCATCATCATCATGGCACTTACCTGCTTTCCATAGGGACGTTCCATTTCTATTTCATATTCGTGTGCATACGTTTACATTCTTGCTCATTTACCTTTCGTATCTACTTTCACATTCGTATCCTATACATTGCATAGTCATAGCCCTTACTTGGCACTTACATAATCTTAACATAGTCGTACTCATAATGATGTCATATACATAGCATAATCGTACTCATATAGATGTCATACATATAGTATTTATATAGCATACCCGACCACGAAGGTTCGAGGTTTCACGTACCCGCCCCTACCAAGGCTCGGTGCGGCCCTACCAAGGCTCGTGGTTGTCATTCGTACCCAATTCGCGGTGGTGCGCGCGCGCGTTATATAAGGATATACGTGTTCACTATATTCTACCCGGCCATATAAGCTCGGGTTCACAATAGCCTCTCGCGGGCATACATACATATACATATATATACTTATCATATTCTACCCGGCCATATAAGCTCGGGGTTCACAATAGCCTCTCATGGGCACACATACATACTAGTTCATATCTATCTCTTACCCTCTTTACTATCGTCATTCATTACATTCTATCCTTAGAGCATTACTCGTTGTATAAGAAACTTAGTACAATCGTATCACTTGGGCATCATTGACTTAATAGCTTCTCGAGCTAAGATCATTAGAAAGTATTATGAACTCGTAAGAGATGAACAATTGGCCCAAGAACCATGCCTTATGAAAGAAGGGTTAGCCTTACATACCTTGTCGTGTAACTATTCTATCGCTTGAGCGATCTTCTTCAAAGCTCACGTTCTACCTTCATTGAAGTGCATACTCGTATTAGATAATAAATAGCATTAGCATTCATAGCTTAATTCTAGAGAAAATCGGACAGCATCTCCTTTATTTATACGACTTTCCTCGTATTACATCTCAACTCCCAAACATCAATAATAACATTCATATTATCATCATAATAGCTTTCTAGTCATCTACCTCGTTCTTACTTCACAATTCTCTTCATTTTATCCATATTCATAGACATCACTCGACCATACGTCCATTCACATACAATGTCGGTTTCCATACTCTCAATATCATTTATAACATGATCATATTCGTAAAACATCAAGAATCATAACTCGTTCCAAACGTTTACTCAAAAGTGCTACTATTCACACATTCATGACCCACTTCTTATATTCTTTCGTAATCCGAGTGTTTCATCTTCTAAACACTTTATATAACATGGAAACATCATAAAACTTACCTTGGATGGTGTAGGATTGAACCTTGGTTGCATAAACCTCACTTGAGCCAAACCCTAGATTTTCCTTCACTTGGATTTCTTGCTTTTGATGAACTTTAGTGGTTTCCCTTACTTTGATTCACTTGGTTTGATGATAATCACCTTTGATTTCCTTTGATTCCTTGTTCATGAAACATACATGGAACCCTAGAGGTCTTAGAGAGAAGTAGAGAGAGGTTGGAAATGAAATAATGAAGTTGGGAACTCATTTAAACACTTAAGACATTTCAAAAAGTCGGGTGTTCCACGGACGCCCACGGTCCGTGGAACCAAGTGTTGTCCGTGGAGCTGGTCGTGGTTCACGACCAGCCAGCTGCTCTCTCTGCTGGCAGTTCCACGGACCCATCCACGGTCCGTGGAATGCAATGCTGGCCGTGGATCTGGCCGTGGAACTCACAGTTCCACCAAGTTTGATCCCGTCGTCTCGTTTGATCTCCAATCCTTATGGAACCTTCTTAGCACTTGTTTATCACTTCATTAGCAACCTAAGGGGCGTCATAACTCTTCCCCAACACATCATTAAGTCGTCATCAACTTACTACTCATAAAGCCTTTCCGAAACTTATCGCTTACATAGCCTTCTCTTGGCAACTTTCTTATCTAACATCGAATGTCTTTCGAATCTCATTTAGAATCATCAATTGCTATATCTTACTTATTGAAGCATCGTCTACCTCCTTTCTCTCATTAGCCTACTCACTGTGCATCAACGGAAAATTTTTCCGAGGTGTAACACCATATAAGGATGCGAACATCAAGAAGTAAATAAGCATCGTAAACGTGCTCGGACTTTAAGAATAGAATTACGCCCGAAGCTCATAACATATCATAACTTAGCCATATCTAAGACATGCCAAAAGAAGGAAAGGTAAGCTTTACATACCTTGATTGCTTCCTAAGCTAATCCAAACTCAAGTCTCGGCTTCTAAAAATCTACAACACGTCATTAGACACCAAACATTAGTCATAGGCACCTCGGAATCCCATTTTGAGCTCGCACTTTATTTACAGAAATTTGGGCAGCATTTCCCCTATAAGTTCAACAACCCCGAGAATTCAACTCGGCCAATATTATCAACAACAATACCAACAACCATATAAGCAACATCAATAATCGATTTAAAACGCATTCTAACATTAATAACCCTTTTCGACACAATTCAACAACATTCCATCCACTACATAATGAAACCCGAAACCTCCAAGTTCAAGGAAACAACACAACACATTTTCTTCCTTCCGAATTCATGAACTACATTAATAATCCATTACTTCCATAAATTCAATAAACTATATAAAATTCCATAACAAGCCGCAAACAACTATAACTTCACTTTGAACCATTAAACTTTCATTAGCACCATAGAATCCAAAACACAATAATCCAAACATACTAAATAAATTTATTTCATTCATTTTCACAAAACAGCCCATACTCACGGCTCAACATCAACATACAAAATTTCATGAATTTCATCCATTTCTACACACTATCCCCTCCGTTTTAATCCGTTAAAATTCTAAATACACTCGTTAACAATGAAAAGGTACCATATTCATACCTTAAGCATGCAGCCCCCACGTTATCACTCTTCTCCTTGGTTGATTTTTAGCTCAAATTGAAGACAACACAACAGACAACACTTTTCTCTTCATGGGCTTCTAATTCGGGGCTCGATTTTGGTCAAAATTGGTTTTTCTTCTCTCCAAGGTTCTTCTCTCTCTCTTTCCAGAATTTTCTGGGTATTCTTGGTCTAAAAAATGAGAGGAAAGGGCTGAAATTAGACTTAAATAGGCATGGGTCACGGGCCTAACCCGATTGGGCCCGGTTTGGGCCTAGCCCACTGACCTTTCCGCCTTAAAATGTCCATATCTCCTTATGCTGATGTCACCTATGGGCCCACGACCTATGGTTGAAAAGATAATTCAATTATCTACAACTTCTATCTTTGGTGTTTTTCCAAATTCCAAACTTATAATACCGTTTCTGCCCCTCGAAGTCAGATCACCCGAAAACGTTACTTAAAAATATTTGTTTGGAGGACTTCCACTTTGATTTGGCTCAAGGGTCGTTCTTGAGTTATGTTTAACTTCACATATGTGATTCATATAAATTGTCGCATGTCCCAAAAAAAATCTCGGTGTGTGGACCCCACCTCACTTGCGAATAATCCGACGTACAAAAATACGAAATATAATGTCGTCAACGTGAGTTTAAATTATGAAGCAACAACATAATTGTCAATTTTTGGACTCCAATTTTTTTGGTCATGGCCGAATGGCCTCTTGTTCTTTCTCCATGCTTCTTGAATTTTCTAGGGTGCTAAATGATGAAGATGACTTAATTAGTCATCTTTTGCCACTTATATAATTAACACATGTGGGCTATGGCCCACATCCCACACATGGCCACATATGGCCATTTTCATGAAATACCAAGTTTTCAAAATTTCACTTCTAGCCCCAAATTCTCATGAAATGCTTAACTTTTCATAATTCACTTTTAACCCCAAATTTTCCTTATTCCAAATTTACCCTTAACACTCCATACTGTTATAGCCCGTATTTTGTACGTTTGGATATTTCGAAGTCGTCGTGGGAAGTTAAGGACGAGATCATTTTCAAAGAAAATTTTGATGTACGAGTTGTTATAAATGTAATTTATGACTATTATTGCATGGGAAATATTGAGAAAGACCAAGGGTAAAAAGAGAAATTGCAAAGTGGTCAATGGAAATAATGTGGAAGCTTAGGGGCAAAATGGTAATTTTACACAGTTCAAGAAAAACTCATGAAGGGGGCCACATGGGCCGTGCACTATGTGCCCTTATTTTAATTAATGGGGGCCAATTTGTAAATCCTAAAAGTTATGGGCCAAAGCTTGTTGAGGAAGACACTAGTCTTCTTTTAATTTAATTGTGGAAAAATCAAGAAAATGAGGGAAGAATCTAGAGAGAGGGGCATGTGCCCCTCACATGCATGTAATATGGATATATATATATATATATATATATATATATATATATATATATATATATATATATATATATATATATAAGGGGTGCTCATATTTCATGAAGAAGGAAAGAAAGAACAAGATAGAACAAGAAAAAGAAGAGGAGAAAGGGACGGACAAGGGGCTGGCCGAACCAGCCCCCTTGGAGTGAGCATGGAGAATTTCTTTCTTCATGTTTTCTTACTAATTAGAAGGCCCTCTTCGACATGGAATGGTTGATGGAACAAGAAAACCATTTGTTGTTGTGATCCTTCAAGCTAGCCGTGGAAGAGAGTTGAAGGAAAGGTAAGGCTCAAACTTGTTTTACTTGTGTTATGCATGATTTGTGAGTATTGTGGAGTATGGAAATGAATGGAATTCATTAAAATATGGTGTGTGGTATGTTGGCCGTATGCATAGTGTTGCATGCCGTGTGTGTGTTTGATTGTATGGAAGTGGTGAACAAATTGTATTTAGCATGTTTTTGTGTTGTTGTAATGTGTAGAAAATGTATGGAACTCATGAGATCACACATGTGGATGTTGAGCCGTGACTAGGGCTGTTTGGAAAGCAAGAAATGAACTAACGTTATCTAGTATTTGGTTATCGTCGTTATGAATTTTATGTCGCAAAATGAAGCTTAATGATCCATGTGGAAATGGTAGATGTTGTGGGCTGTTTTTGGAAGCCAATATGGTTTGAATATAGTTCCTTGTTTTGATGATAATAATGTTGTCAACATATGGGATTATCGACATAGTTTATGAATATGGAAGAAGGAAATGCATCGTCGTTGTTCCTATGGAAATTGGTGATTTCGGGTTCAATGGCATGTTGAATGGATTATTTTGGAAGTTGTATGGATTGCTTGGAATGTTCTTAATTCGTGTTTGAATGGCCTCGGATGATATTTGAACGTATGATCATAAGTGTAGGTTTGAACGTATGTAGTTTACTTGAATGCATGAATATTGTTAACTTATGTAGTAAGGAGTTGTTAATGCTAGAATAGTGTTGGTATTGTTGATAGTATGGCCGGTTGAATTCCCGATTGTCGTTGATGTTGATTTGGGCCGAGCCATATTCTCGGGACGGAGTAATTACGCAGGAGATGCTGCCCAAATTTTTGTAGACAAGTGAAGAATGGAAGATTTGAAAGCGTAAAGTCTACTATTGACAATTGGTGAACATGACCATTTGCAAATTTTGGGCGAAACGGATTCGAGATTGGACGAGCATAAGACGTCCGAAAGGTATGTAAGGCTTACCCTTTCTTTCTCTTCTCGGCATGTCCTAGATATACTAGGCTTGAAATTGGACCTCGGGGACAACTCTACCCTCGGAATTCATGTCCAAAAATTGCCCTTTTTCTTTCAATAGAATTGAATCATTTATGTTGCGCTAATGGTTTGAAAATTTGTTTAAACGCCTAGAACTTGAACAAATGGAACCCGATTGCCTTAGAACTATTATGAATGACATCATGAAGTGTAAAATTATGTAAGTAAGGTACGTCACCTCGCTGACCCGAAGTGGGCCCACAAACCCCGAGACCTATGTATATCGTCCCCGTTTGCCTTACTTCCGCACGAAAAGTACTGGAAACCTTTGGCTAATGTTCCGAGCTTGCTATAAGTGTCTGGTAACTCAGATAAAAATATTATGGTTTGACTATTCTGATATAAACGCTCCGGTATGAATAATCTGATTTGAATATTCTGATATAAGCATTCCGATGTAAATGTTCTGGCATAAGCATTCGGTTATAAGTATTTGAAGGTAAATATTCGGATATGTATATGATCTGACATAAGTATTCCGGTCTAAGTATTCTGGTATAAACAATCCGTCATGAAAATTCCGATATGAGTATTCGGTATGAATGTTTGACATAAGTATTCTGCTATGACTATTTGGGTATGAATCTGTTGTCCTGAGTATTCTGATGCGAGTATCCTTATAAGTCCTAATGTTTTCCATACACGACTCCGATCGCTTGGAAAGTCCGAAGAGGTTTCGCATGTCAAATGCTTATAACTCTCCGATGCTAACTCGGAAGAACCCGAAACTTGTTCGATTCTTCGATGTTAATAAGCGTATGTATTCATCGAGTCCGATTCTATATGCATATGTTTCTCGCACTACTCGCTCGTGCGCGACTCAATGTATCTTTCACCGAGTCCCGGCCGGGCATGTTATGATCTCGTGTGTACGTCACGATACGATTTCGATTCACCGAGTCCCGGCCAGACATGTTATCGTGCACTTCTCTCGCATTATTCACCGAGTCCCTCGTACTTGCGGGCCGGGACACGTTATCCGTATGTACTTACGATTTGATGGTACGGGGATGGTGGCCGTGACGGCATATTATGATTATTCACCGAGACCCGCAGAGAGGGTCGGACACGTTATGTATACTTGGCACATGATTCTCGATATGCATGATTCTACTTCACCGAGTCCCTTAACAAAGGGCCGGACACGTTATTTGCATATATGACTTATGAATCCGATATATGATCCTATTTACCGAGTCCCTCATTAGAGGGCCGGACACGTTATATGCATCCGTGATCCATGACTTTGACATACATTTATGAGTCTATCCACCGAGTTCCTCACGGGAGGGCCGGACATGTTACTCTGACACATCTCTGTACGTCTGACTCCGAATACGAATCTGTCTGACATATCTCTGTACATCTGACTTTGGACACGAATCTGTCTGATACACCTCTGTATGTCTGACTATGATTACGAATCTGTTCGGTATACCTCTGTACGTTCTGCACCTCTTCGGACGTGCGGTCTGTGATTGTAAAATAAGCATTTTGGTAATCTATTAGACCTACTTACTCTCTGTACCCTTTTTTCGACGTACGAGACCGGTGTGTATGGACCGTGTCCGAACGGTAAGTGTCCGTATTCGAGTAGTGTATGTGTCCGATAGTTCCGTCTGTCGCCATAGTTCGTTATTTGTGTTGCATGCCTTACATACTCGCACATTGTCCGTACCGACCCCCGTCTTCGGGGTCGCGTTTCATGCCGCGCGTGTGTACTCCCGCATGAGCCGAAGTTATTACGAAGATGTTCCGGCGGAGACGGCAAGCTCTACTTTCCCGCAGCACCGCCAAGTCGAGTTTGTCCGTCATGATTTCGGGATCCGTGTTAGAGACTTTGCGGCAATGCGTCGTGGGTATGATATGTCGTCCGTCACGGCTCCACCAGCCGATATGTCAAATTGTGTGGTGTAGTAAATTTTGTATAATTATAGATTTTGTCAAAAATTGCAAGCTTCACTATGTCTTATATGATTGTTCGCCAGAGATTTGAAAAAAAAAAAGGGTTGTGCAAGAAAAGTCCGAGGGTTCGCTCGGCCCTAGGTAAGGGTCGGGTGCCCATCACACCCTAATAAGGTTAGGGTGTGACAAAGTGGTATCAGAGCGAGGTCTGTCCGTGGGGTTGTCTGCAAAGTCGTGTCCGGTAGAGTCCTGTTTATGGTGTGAAGCGCGCCACATTTATAAACAGGAGGCTACAGGGCATCTAGGAATTGTTGACCTTCTTTCTGTCATAGATCGTGCGATAAAGCCAAGTCATAGGAGAATGAAATAAGAAATTCCATCTGTAAGCCTTACATATGACGGAAGAAGGTAAGTGTGGATATATTTGACCGGTTACTCGAGACCGGCATTCCGATGGCAAGAATGTGATATGAAGCTATATCTCTGTAAGATATTGATGGCATTCGCGGTGTACAGATTTAGGATAATAAGAATTTGAGAAGGTGATAGGGAAGATTGAAAAGGGCAAAACGGTAATTGTACAAGAAAGGACGTGTTACGAACATGCCTCAGAATCTGTGGAACTTTGACTGGCTTCAGATTATGTGATAAAGGTCATATGAAAAGGCGTACGCAATAATAGCAGCATTAGGGCACTGAATCCCACTAAAGTTTCGAGGTTAAGTGTGCTCAGAGGGAGCAATTTCGTGATGGGTGACCCCTCGGGAAGGAAGCAAGAAATTCTAAAGATTTAGTTGCAAAGGACAAATGAGGAACCAGATGGCCTAAGTGAAGTCAGACTATACAAGATGATTGGAGACCACAAAAGGCTACGCAAAGATGCGATAGACCCGATTAAAGAAGAAATGAAAAGTATGTCACGGTTCTGGAATTTGAATAGGCTTGAATAATGTCTGGAAGTATTTTGTGGATTAGTTGATGCTAATTATATGTGTATGCATATGAACATGTATGACACCTCATACGTGAGGAGATCGATGGAAAGTGAAAGGAAAACTTATGATAAGGAATTTTGCTATGTCGTGCACGGAGTCGGTTAGACCAAAGAAGAATTACCATATTCTTAAGGAAAGCCCCCTCCCAAGGTGCCGTAAGACCCCATAAAAGAAAGTGGCAACTATAAAGGAACCCCCCCCTCCCAAGGTGCCGTAAGACCCCACAAGATCGAACATTCGAGGACGAATGTTCTAAAGGGGGGAGGATGTTATAGCCCGTATTTTGTACGTTTGGATATTTCGAAGTCGTCGTGGGAAGTTAAGGACGAGATCATTTTCAAAGAAAATTTTGATGTACGAGTTGTTATAAATGTAATTTATGACTATTATTGCATGGGAAATATTGAGAAAGGTTAAGGTTAAAAAGGGGAAATTGCAAAGTGGTCAATGGAAATAATGTGGAAGCTTAGGGGCAAAATGGTAATTTTACACGCTTCAAGAAAAACTCATGAAGGGGGCCACATTGGCCGTGCACTATGTGCCCTTATTTTTAATTAATGGGGGCCAATTTGTAAATCCTAAAAGTTATGGGCCAAAGCTTGTTGAGGAAGACATTAGTCTTCTTTTAATTTAATTGTGGAAAAATCAAGAAAATGAGGGAAAAATCTAGAGAGAGGGGCATGTGCCCCTCACATGCATGTAATATGGATATATATATATATATATAAGGGGTGCTCATATTTCATGAAGAAGGAAAGAAAGAACAAGATAGAACAAGAAAAAAAAAAGAGGAGAAAGGGGCGGACAAGGGGCTGGCCGAACCAGCCCCCTTGGAGTGAGCATGGAGAATTTCTTTCTTCATGTTTTCTTACTAATTAGAAGGCCCTCGTCGACATGGAATGGTTGATGGAACAAGAAAACCATTTGTTGTTGTGATTCTTCAAGCTAGCCGTGGAAGAGAGTTGAAGGAAAGGTAAGGCTCAAACTTGTTTTACTTGTGTTATGCATGATTTGTGAGTATTGTGGAGTATGGAAATGAATGGAATTCATTAAAATATGGTGTGTGGTATGTTGGCCGTATGCATAGTGTTGCAGCCGTGTGTGTGTTTGATTGTATGGAAGTGGTGAACAAATTGTATTTAGCATGTTTTTGTGTTGTTGTAATGTGTAGAAAATGTATGGAACTCATGAGATCACACATGTGGATGTTGAGCCGTGACTAGGGCTGTTTGGAAAGCAAGAAATGAACTAACGTTATCTAGTATTTGGTTATCGTCGTTATGAATTTTATGTCGCAAAATGAAGCTTAATGATCCATGTGGAAATGGTAGATGTTGTGGGCTGTTTTTGGAAGCCAATATGGTTTGAATATAGTTCCTTGTTTTGATGATAATAATGTTGTCAACATATGGGATTATCGACATAGTTTATGAATATGGAAGAAGGAAATGCATCGTCGTTGTTCCTATGGAAATTGGTGATTTCGGGTTCAATGGCATGTTGAATGGATTATTTTGGAAGTTGTATGGATTGCTTGGAATGTTCTTAATTCGTGTTTGAATGGCCTCGGGATGATATTTGAACGTATGATCATAAGTGTAGGTTTGAACGTATGTAGTTTACTTGAATGCATGAATATTGTTAACTTATGTAGTAAGGAGTTGTTAATGCTAGAATAGTGTTGGTATTGTTGATAGTATGGCCGGGTTGAATTCCGGATTGTCGTTGATGTTGATTTGGGCCGAGCCATATTCTCGGGACGGAGTAATTACAGAGGAGATGCTGCCCAAATTTTTGTAGACAAGTGAAGAATGGAAGATTTGAAAGCGTAAAGTCTACTATTGACAATTGGTGAACATGACCATTTGCAAATTTTGGGCGAAACGGGATTCGAGATTGGACGAGCATAAGACGTCCGAAAGGTATGTAAGGCTTACCCTTTCTTTCTCCGGCATGTCCTAGATATACTAGGCTTGAAATTGGACCTCGGGGACAACTCTACTCCTCGGATTCATGTCCAAAAATTGCCCTTTTTCTTTCAATAGAATTGAATCATTTATGTCGCTAATGGTTTGAAAATTTGTTTAAACGCCTAGAACTTGAACAAATGGAACCCGATTGCCTTAGAACTATTATGAATGACATCATGAAGTGTAAAATTATGTAAGTAAGGTACGTCACCTCCAGTTGACCCGAAGTGGGCCCACAAACCCCGAGACCTATGTATATCGTCCTGTTTGCCTTACTTCCGCACGAAAAGTACTGGAAACCTTTGGCTAATGTTCCGAGCTTGCTATAAGTGTCTGGTAACTCAGATAAAAATATTATGGTTTGACTATTCTGATATAAACGCTCCGGTATGAATAATCTGATTTGAATATTCTGACATAAGCATTCCGATGTAAATGTTCTGGCATAAGCATTCGGTTATAAGTATTTGAAGGTAAATATTCGGATATGTATATGATCTGACATAAGTATTCCGGTCTAAGTATTCTGGTATAAACAATCCGTCATGAAAATTCCGATATGAGTATTCTGGTATGAATGTTTGACATAAGTATTCTGCTATGACTATTTGGGTATGAATCTGTTGACCTGAGTATTCTGATGCGAGTATCCTTATAAGTCCTAATGTTTTCCATACACGACTCCGGATCGCTTGGAAAGTCCGAAGAGGTTTCTGCATGTCAAATGCTTATAACTCTCCGATGCTAACTCGAAGAACCCGAAACTTGTTCGATTCTTCGATGTTAATAAGCGTATGTATTCATCGAGTCCGATTCTATATGCATATGTTTTGCACTACTCTGCTCGTGCGCGACTCAATGTATCTTTCACTGAGTCCCGGGCCAGGGCATGTTATGATCTCGTGTGTACGTCACGATACGATTCTGATTCACTGAGTCCCGGGCCAGGACATGTTATCGTGCACTTCTCTGCATTATTCACCGAGTCCCTCGTACTTGCGGGCCGGACACGTTATCCGTATGTACTTACGATTTGATGGTACGGGGATGGTGGCCGACGGCATATTATGATTATTCACCGAGACCCGCAGAGGGGGCGGACACGTTATGTATACTTGGCACATGATTCGATATGCATGATTCTACTTCACCGAGTCCCTTAACAAAGGGCGGGACACGTTATTTGCATATATGACTTATGAATCCGATATATGATCCTATTTACCGAGTCCCTCATTAGAGGGCGGACACGTTATATGCATCCGTGATCCATGACTTTGACATACATTTATGAGTCTATCCACCGAGTTCCTCACAGGAGGGCCGGGACATGTTACTCTGACACATCTCTGTACGTCTGACTCCGAATACGAATCTGTCTGACATATCTCTGTACATCTGACTTTGGACACGAATCTGTCTGATACACCTCTGTATGTCTGACTATGATTACGAATCTGTTCGGTATACCTCTGTACGTTCTGCACCTCTTCGGACGTGCGGTCTGTGATTGTAAAATAAGCATTTTGGTAATCTATTAGACCTACTTACCCTCTGTACCCTTTGCTGACGTATGAGACCGGTGTGTATGGACTGTGTCCGAACGGTAAGTGTCTGTATTTCTGAGTAGTGTATGTGTCTGATAGTTCGTCTCGTCATAGTAGTTCTCGTTATTTTGTGTTGCATGCCTTACATACTCGCACATTGTCCGTACCGACCCCCGTCTTCGGGGGCGCGTTTCATGCCGCGCAGTACTCCCGCATGAGCCGAAGTTATTACGAAGATGTTCCGGCGGAGACGGCAAGCTCTACTTTCCCGCAGCACCGCCAAGTCGAGTTTGTCCGTCATGATTTATGGATCTGTGTTAGAGACTTTGCAGACAGCGTCGTGGGTATGATATGTCAGTCTGTCAGCGGCTCCACCAGCCGATATGTCAAATTGTGTGGTGTAGTAAATTTTGTATAATTATAGATTTTGTCAAAAATTGCAAGCTTCACTATGTCTTATATGATTGTTCAGTTTAGAGATTTGAAAAAAAAAAATTGTGCAGTAAAAGTCTGAGGGTTCGCTCGGCCCTAGGTAAGGGTCGGGTGCCCATCACACCCTAATAAGGTTAGGGTGTGACACATACCAATGAAAAGATGAATATGCAACTTGTGCATTAAAACAAAAATCAACAAAATCGAAAATTAAAAGTCTTGTCCATAACTTGTCGCAACCAACTTAGAATATTCCAACGTACAAAGTACGGGGTATAACATCCTTTCCCCCTTTAGAACATTCGTCCTCGAATGTTCAACTTGTCGTATGGGGTCTTAAGGATCTCGATTTAAACTTTTCCTTCTTGTAATTCCTTTTACTCGACTTGTAACATTCTAGGCACATTATCTCGTGTCGTCTCTTAATCTTTAACTCAACCCTTCCTTATTCATTCCATAGCTTGTTTTTCCGTTTCATACTTGCCTTTGAATTTTAGCTACATAGATCACATCATAAACTTGGCCACTTTCTCACTAGGCTTCACTTATTTTCATAACAACCCTCATTGTATTCACATTATATCTTATTCGTAACCACTCCCATAATATAACACTTCTTAACCCTTTACCCTTTTCTGATCAACTTCTTCCTCTGTACTCTTGTCTTAATCATACTATTACTTCCTTCTCGAGTTCAGCCATACTCGCAACTTATTCAAATCTTACCATTACGGTGGACACGGCCTTTCAAGTCGCATTACAAACCTACATCTCATTTTCTCTTTATTTCTGGGAAAATTTCGGCAGAGTTTCCTCTATATTTCTTACTATCTCAAAACCTGTACACAGGAAATACCAACAATGCCTCACAGAGCCAAAATACATATATACATATCACATCATATCGCAGCCACACAGGGCTCCCAATATCATCAATAGTACACAATTGATAAACATACCTCGTATGCCCAACTCAAACGGCACCTGTTACACTTTCTTGTTTACTTTCCCCCTTTAATCTTCAACTTGTATTTCAATCGCAACTTCAATATCTTTCCCAACATATATCTTTCATACCTTTGCTTACCGGTGTGCTTAGTAACTTCCAACATCATCAATCCCTTTCTTCTATCGGTGTCATTCTTCAGCTGCAATCACAAATCAGGGTAAGGAGTCCCATCTCCTATGACTTGGCTCTATGGCACGATCTCAGATGTGAAAGAAGAGTAGCCACCCTAGATGCCCCGTAGCCTCCTGTTTATAAGTGTGGCGCGCTACACACCATAAACACGACTCTACTGGACACGACTTTGCAGACAACCCCTAGGACGAACTGCTCTGATACTAATTTGTCACACCCTACTTTTCGATAAGGCATAATGGGCACCCGACCCATATCTAGGGCCGAGCGAACCCGCTAACTTTTGTAATACTCATAATCATACTGGGCCCGGAAAACATAACATAAGCACATAATGAAATTTTTTTTCCGAAAACAAACATGCCTTTCATTTTTGTCAAATCAAATAGAGCTAGCATCGTGTGAAATCTGTAAACATATGGAGTTCGTAACATAATGCAGAATAATACATCGGCTTATATAGCCGCTTGCAAAACAAATCTGACATATCATACTCTTGACATTGTCAGCAAAGTCTCTAACATAACCCCAGATATCACAACTTTAACACTCTGACTCGGCCGCACTCCGGGAGAGAATGGAGCTCGCCAATCCAGCTGGAATATCTTCTGCTAACATCACTTACTCATCTGTGGGTACCTGCGCGGCATGAAACGCAGCCCCCGAAGAAAGGGGGTCAGTACGGAATATGTACTGAGCATGTAAAGAATGGCATACAGAAGACGAAGTCATAACCGAATAAGGAGTACAGAACGTGAGCACAATAGCCAGAATACCAAAGTGCTTGTATCTGACATACAAATCATACATAAGAGATACAAAAGTCAAATATGATAATCAGAACGCCAAAATGCTTCGCTTTCTTTTGAAAAACATTTATGTCTCATACATACGGAAAATCAAACACATCATGTGAGCTGACATTAACCGAATGCCGAGGAACGTACGGCCCGATCCATAAATAATACGATAATGCCGAGGAACGTACGGCCCGATCCATATATAATATAATAATGCTGAGGAACGTACGGCCCGATCCATATATAATATAATAATGTCGTGGAACGTACGGCCCGATCCGTATATAATATAATAATCATAAACATAAACCCGGCCATAGCGAGGGACTCGGTAAATCAAATCATATCATCATATTATCACATATCATATCACATATCATATCGTATCATCAGATCATCACATAGCATATCATATCACATACGGTCCGTAATGGGACCCGGCGGACAGAACGTGGTCGCCACTCCATCTGGGCGCCACAACACATCATACTTCGGAATATTGTATACCTCCGAACACATCATATTCCGTATCACATCATATATCATATCACATCATACTTCGGAAAATACATCATACTTCGGAATATAACATAGTGCGCACGATAACATACCGGCCCGGGACTCGGCGAAAGAGGTAATAACAGAATGCACGAGTAGAATCGTAGGAAATCATATGAAATGCCAAACATTCACAAAGAGTCAATAGAGTAATCAAAACGGATTGTTATTTATAAGCCAAAACAGTAGTCAAATCAGACTTTCTTCCGAATATCACTCGGGAACATATCAAACCGAACTTCAGAAACCATAGTTACGTATCGGAATCATAAGTATACGAATCATTATTTCGGACTCAACAGACAAATATATAATCATACTCGGGGGTCGGAAAGGTAGTCATATTGAATTCTTTCAAAAGCCATCAGAATTGTACAGAAGAAGATCGCAGGACCCACGGACGAGCGTCAACCCAATCCGGGCCTGCCTACGAAAATCATAGTCATCATATGTTACCGAATCGTTATTACAAACTCAAAAAATAGGTAGACTGATCGTACTTGAAATCGAAATAATAGTCATATCATATCCTTTCAAAAATCGTCAGAAGTACGTAAGGAAAGTCGCGGGGCCCACGGAGGGGTGTTGACTCAAGTCGGGCCCGCCCATGAAAATCATAGTCATTATTCATCATAGAATCATTTACGAGCATATCAAAGCCATCCGGTTCTGTCTGTGAAAGTTACGGACGTTCGTAGTTACAAAACTCTTTTGAAAACGAAACTTTTTATGCAATATTTGAAAACCAATCATACAAAGACATATAAGCCATAGCTTGGCCATATAAGGATGCCAACATCAAGAAGCAAATAAGCATCGTAAACGTGCTCGGACTTTAAGAATAGAATTACGCCCGAAGCTCATAACATATCATAACTTAGCCATATCTAAGACATGCCAAAAGAAGGAAAGGTAAGCTTTACATACCTTGATTGCTTCCTAAGCTAATCCAAACTCAAGTCTCGGCTTCTCAAAATCTACAACACGTCATTAGACACCAAACATTAGTCATAGGCACCTCGGAATCCCATTTTGAGCTCGCACTTTATTTACAGAAATTTGGGCAGCATTTCCCCTATAAGTTCAACAACCCCGAGAATTCAACTCGGCCAATATTATCAACAACAATACCAACAACCATATAAGCAACATCAATAATCGATTCAAAACGCATTCTAACATTAATAACCCTTTCGACACAATTCAACAACATTCCATCCACTACATAATGAAACCCGAAACCTCCAAGTTCAAGGAAACAACACAACACATTTTCTTCCTTTCGAATTCATGAACTACATTAATAATCCATTACTTCCATAAATTCAATAAACTATATAAAATTCCATAACAAGCCGCAAACAACTATAACTTCACTTTGAACCATTAAACTTTCATTAGCACCATAGAATCCACAACACAATAATCCAAACATACTAAATAAATTTAGTTCATTCCTTGTCACAAAACAGCCCATACTCACGGCTCAACATCAACATACAAAATTTCATGAATTTCATCCATTTCTACACACTATCCCTCCGTTTTAATCCGTTAAAATTCTAATTACACTCGTTAACAATGAAAAGGTACCATATTCATACCTTAAGCATGCAGCTCCCACGTTATCACTCTTCTCCTTGGTTGATTTTTAGCTCAAATTGAAGACAACACAGCGTACAACACTTTTCTCTTCATGGGCTTCGGAATTCGGGGCTCAGATTTTGGTCAAAATTGGTTTTTCTTCTCTCCAAGGTTCTTCTCTCTCTCTTTCCAGAATTTTCTGGGTATTCTTGGTCTGAAAAATGAGAGGAAAGGGCTGAAATTAGACTTAAATAGGCATGGGTCATGGGTCTAACCCGATTGGGCCCGGTTTGGGCCTAGCCCACTGACCTTTCCGCCTTAAAATGTCCATATCTCCTTATCCCGATGTCACCTGTGGGCCTACGACCTATGGTTGGAAAGATAATTCAATTATCTACAACTTCTATCTTTGGTGTTTTTCCAAATTCCAAACTTATAATACCGTTTCTGCCCCTCGAAGTCAGATCACCCGAAAACATTACTTAAAAATATTTGTTTGGAGGGCTTCCACTTTGATTTGGCTCAAGGGTCCTTCTTGAGTTATGTTTAACTTCACATATGTGATTCATATAAATTGTCGCATGTCCCAAAAAAATCTCGGTGTGTGGACCCCACCTCAGCTTGCGAATAATCCGACGTACAAAATTATGAAATATAATGCTGTCAACGTGAGTTTAAATTATGAAGCAACAACATAATTATCAATTTTTGGACTCCAATTTTTCTTGGTCATGGCCGAATGGCCTCTTGTTCTTTCTCCATGCTTCTTGAATTTTCTATGGTGCTAAATGATGAAGATGACTTAATTAGTCATCTTTTGCCACTTATATAATTAACACATGTGGGCTATGGCCTACATCCCACACATGGCCACATATGGCCATTTTCATGAAATATCAAGTTTTCAAAATTTCACTTCTAGCCCCAAATTCTCATGAAATGCTTAACTTTTCATAATTCACTTTTAACCCCAAATTTTTCTTATTCCAAATTTATCCTTAACACTCCATACCAATGAAAAGATGAATATGCAACTTGTGCATTAAAACAAAAATCAACAAAAACCGAAAATTAAAAGTCTTGTCCATGACTTGTCGCAACCAACTTAGAATATTCCAACGTATAAAGTACGGGGTATAACAGTATGTGATGATAAAGTATTTCCATAGTGATGGTGATGCTGATGACGAGATATACCGAGCCTTGTTATGCCCGGGTACGGAAGACATGTATTTCCGTCGAGCCACTGCGTGGCCGAATACGGATAATGTTTGATGTTGATTTCATTTATGTATTTTTATGTATATGTATGTGAATATGCATCGAGTCCCGGGAGGGCCGAGTACGAATATGCATCGAGTCCCGGGAGGGCCGAGTACGGATATTATTGAGTCCCGAGAGGGCCGAGTACGGATGATACCGAGCCTATATGGCCGGGTACGTGGTTGTACTGCATTGTAAATTATTGCATATGTAAGCATGTGGATGTAACAAGTGTATTTTTTGAGGAATAAAGGGGTAAGTGTGTATGGCGAATGTTCAAAAAGGTATTATGAGAAATGAACAGCTCTTTTATCTTATGCTATTCCTTATGCTCCTATTATGTACTATTATTGTTGATGCCTTACATACTCAGTACAATGTTCGTACTGACGTCCGTTTTCTTTGGACGTTGTGTTCATGCCCACAGGTAAACAGGGAGGCGACCAAGACTCGTAGGAGCTGTTAGCTGACTGAGAGCACTCCATTGTTCCGGAGGTACCATAGATTTATTCTTTTGGTATATATATGTTTTGGGCATGACGGGGTCCTGTTCCGTCCATATGTCTAGTACTCTAGTAGAGGCACGTAGATACGTACGTGTGGGTAGTATGGTCTCACAATTTCTCACGTGTATATATGTACTATTTTGATAGCCGAATGGGTTATGTAAATAATGGTAATTATGTTCCAAGAGAAAATAGTTTTTCGATGATTATGAGCATAAGAAATATGAATGAACGCAGGATGAGTAATAGAATGAGCGGTGCTCGGTGGTTAGCCCTGGGTACCCGTCATGGCCCTAATCTGGTCGTGACAAAAGTGGTATCAGAGCAGTTCAGTCCTAGGAAGTGTCTACGAGCCGTGTCTAGTAGAGTCCTATTTATGGTGTGTTACGCGCCACACTAATAAACAGGGGGCTACAAGCATTTAGGGAAAATGACCATTCTTCTTCTTACCAGATCGTGCTATAGCGCCATGTTATAATATTTTCCCCTCTCTAATGGTGCGTTTATGATTTCAACAAAGTTGATGAAAGGAAAAGCTACTGCAGCCTAGAAGGGCAAGGCAGTGATTGCAGAAGGGCTGGAACGGGGGCCATCTACGGATATGGAGGAGAGTGAACCCCAAAATAAGGCCCTATCTCGGTTTTCCCGTACCTCGCCCACTTTAGAGGATCGAGAGAGCCTCGATTTTAGCTCCCGCACCCCCAGTCCTCCTTCTAGATGCCTCAGGCCAAGAGATGAGACAGGCCATTCTTTTATTAACTCAGTTAGTAGCCGCCCAAGCTCAGCGGCAGGATGTGGACCACGGTGACAGGGGTTGGAGAAAGAGAGTTAATTCTCTAGGGTTTGATCGAGAGTTTAGGGGCGCACCGGGACAACAATTCTCCAGGCCACCCCAGAGTCTTAGAGTTCCTAATTCACGGAATAGGGGTGATTCGAGCCAGATGAGGTCACCTGTGCCACGATGTAGTCAATGCAGGAAGTTACATTCTGGACCGTGCCGCTTGGGTTCAGATGTTTGTTGTGCCTGTGCTCGGCCAGGCCATTTTAGGCGCGATTGTCCATCGCTACGTGGTAAAGATAAGGTTCGGTCTACAAGAGTGGTAGCTGGCTCTTCATCATCAGTACGCCTTCCTAGGCGGAGGCTGCAGATAGTAGCAGGTAGTGATAGAGATCAAAGAGAAATGCCCAGTCTTAGTGGATCGCGACCATACCTATGCAGTAGTTGGACGACAGAACCTTGAGTATCCCTCTGATATTGTCCCCGATATATTTTCAGTAATCTCTTATGATATGTATGTGCCGATTGATTCGGGTTCTATGCTGTCATATATTACTCCCGACGTGATGATTGTGTTGAGGTGAAACATCTGAGCCAACCCAACAAATTGAGATGACTATAATTGTTAACGACCTAGTGATAGCCGGAATCGTGATTTACAAGTAAGCTGTTTGACAAAGGTGTGAAAAAAAAAATATATATATATATATATATATATATATATATATATATATATATATATATATATTGGAATTCTAGACCGAGTGTGCAAGAACAACTTATGAGACAAGCTCTATTATTGATATCCTTTAATGGTAAGTGATCTTATGTTGCTGAGTTGCGTATTATGTGTGTCCCGATGCATGTCCTATTAAGGTATGGGACACGTTTTGATTGGCCTATGTGTAGGTTTGGGATGGTTATGTTTACAAGAGAAACCCTGCCGAAATTTTCCCAGAAATTTAAAAGAAATTGCGAGAACCGTAGACAAAATTATCGTGAAGAGAAGAGAAGGCCAGCAATGAGTGATTGAGAACGGAGTGTATAAGGGAAATATATTCTAAAGGACAAAGCGGTACTGAGTTAAGAATAGGATTCCTTGTGCGAGGAATAAAGGATAGATCATAAAAGGGGAGGTAATAGGATAAATTGAGGAGGAAAGAATGTAAAGGAATAAGTGCGGGTATAGAGGGAAGAGGAGATATATGAAGTACGCATGCTTAAAAAATAGTCGTACTATGAGAAAAGGAAGACGCATCTCCTACGAATATCCTCCACTAAGACAGAACGAGTAAAGTGTATACAAGAATAAGTTGGAGAGGAAAATGTGGCCAGGAATTATGAGTTTACCGTACGATGATAAAGCGATAAAGTAAGGCTATTAACGACGACAAATATGACATGATTATGATTGGTTCCGAAATCAATGTTGAGTGCAACACAAGAGTAAAAGAGTATGAGGCAATAAGGGGTATTAGTGGCGCATGAGACTTAGATCCTTGAAAACAAAAATGACAGGTTTAAGGGAAAATGCATTTACGGGTACTATAAGTCGATTATAGGAAAGAGAGGAATAACTTGAGATGGAAGAAAGGGGGAAAGATGATGCTATAAGTGAACTCTGGGTATCGAAGAATGGGATACGTGACATTACATGGATGGTACGGATAGCTAGACATACTACTATTGTGAGCATTCCCATGAAACAAAAGTTGTTAATTGGAGCGAATAAAGAGAATACAAATGTAGAGATTGAAACGATGGACCCTAAGGTGTGACAGATATAGACTATAAAACAAAGAGTGAGAGTTACGCCGAAATAAGTCTGATAACTAGTAAATAAACGAACACGAATTGAGCAGGCATCTGAGACTGTACTGGAAACCATTCGCGAATACCTTGGACCACGTGACATTGAGAGAAAATAACTCAAGGGATAGTGTAAAGACAGTGATGCTACAATTAGAATAGAGGCAAAGACACTAACGATAGAGTCGTTGTTAATGATATAGCGATTTATAAGCGAAAATTAAGAAAAGGACCTAAGGTTTTCTATAGTAAAAAGAAAAAAGTAAAATAAGATTTTATAAAGGAAGAAAGAGAGCATAACGGGATAAGTTACAACAGATAGACAAAAGAGTTTTGGCACGTATGACACCGAGCCTTGTCGCGACCGAGTATGCAAAACCACCGAACCTTCAAGGTCGGGTATGCTATGGATATGAATATGGACACGAATATGTATACGGATATGGATACATGTATATGTATAGATGATTATGCACAAAATCACTCAAGAACGATTATGTAACTTGCAAGTATTTATATGTCGCCAGTGAAGGGCGTTATGAGATTTGGCAAAAAGGGGAGGGCTTAGTCCCCGATACATTGGACCCTATAAGATTATCCGCAAGGTGGGTCAAGTAGCTTATGAATTGGACTTACCTTTAGAACTTGAATCGGTTCATCCAGTTTTCCATGTCTCAATGCTTCACAAATGTGTTGGAGATCCTACAAAGATTGTGCCAATAGATGATGTCTAGATCACAGAAAAGCTAGCTTATGAAGAAGTGCCTATTGCCATACTAGATAGGAAAGTACGGAGACTTAGGAATAAGGAAGTAGCTTCAGTTAAGGTCTTATGGAGAAATAATAACCGAGAAGAGATGACTTGGGAGGCTGAAGAGAAGATGAAGCCCACATACCCGCATCTATTTCAGCCCCCGGAAGAGATTCATGATGAGACATCGAGATTATGAGGTATGTATGGTTTCTTTTTATACATATGGGTCGTGCGTGGCCAATTTATAATGCTATTTTGTTGTGGCCCTGTGAGGCAATGTATTATAGGTTATTGTGACAGGATGGTAGCGCCATATTATAGGGGAGACTCTGGCGAAATTTTTATAGAATCCCCGATGACTTAACATTCGAGGATGAATGTTCCAAAAGAGGGGAAGAATGTTACACCTCGAAAGAATAACGAAGGGTACGACGTATATGATGTTTGGACAAGTAAGAAATAGTATTTAATGGTCCTAATTAAGATTTCCAAAGACCCTCGAGGTAAGAGAAGAAAGTTGCCAAGGAAAGCGAGTCTTATGTAGTGTGTCGGGAAAGAATCACGAGTGGCGAGTTAATGAAAACCTAATGATGTTTTGGGGAAGAGTTGTAATGCCCCTTAGATTGTTAATGAAGTGATAAACAAGTGTTAAGAAGATTCTATAAGGATTTAGAGATCAATGAGATGACGGGAACAACATCGGAGAAATTGTGGATTACACGGCCACTTCCACGGACTGTGTAATCTTATACGGACCGTGGAAGGGTCCGTGGAACTCCCAACAGAGTTGGTGGTTGGCTGGTGGTGAACCACGACCAGTTCCATGGACCATACCATGTTCCACGGACCGTGAAAGTGTCCGTGGAAGTCCCGACGAGCTGAACAAGTTCTGATTATATAAGTGTGTTCCCACTTCATTTATTTCATTTCCCACATTTTCTTCATCTCTCTCAAGACCTCTAGAAGGTTCCATATATTTCATCCACAAGAAAACAAAGGAAATCAAAGATCAATATCAAGAATTAAAGTGAATCAAGTGTATGAAACCTCATTAAAGTCATCTAAGTCAAGATATCCCAAGGAAAGTGAACTAGAGTTTTGGGTGCAAAGAGAGTGTTCCACTCAAGACTTATTCTACCATTATCTAAGGTAAGTTTTATGGTATTTTCATGATGTTTTAAGTATTGTAAAGTTGAAACACTTGAATTGTAGAAGAATATGTGAAATGGATCATAAATGTGGGAATAGTGTCATTGTTGAGTAGAAGTTTAGATTGAGTTGTGGATATTGATATGTTGAGATTGTAAATAATTTACGAATAACATTTATTACCTGGAATGAGTATTATATGTGAATAAACATGATAGTGAACTGTGATCATGATTTTGGATAATTGAAGGGGAATCGTGAAATGTGAATAATGTAAACGAATGACGATTGTTGTTTATGATATTGTGATTGTTGTTATGAATGTTTGGGAGTTGATATGGGATATGGAGGAAGTCGTATAAACAAAGGAAATGCTTTCCAATTTTCTCTAGCATTAGTAAGCACGTTCTTATAATTATTTAGCTAATGTCGATACAAATTCTTTTGAAGGTAGAACGAGCAAGCAATAGAGTAATTAAACGACAAAGGTATGTAAGGCTAAACCTTTCTTTCCAAGGCATGAATCCTATAGTATGCTTTTCCTCTTCTTCAAGAATTTCCTATATTCCGGAAACTAAGAGTCCTTGTTCATAAATAGTCATATGAGATAAGAAGTACACTATGAGTACGATAATGATGATGATAAGCTCAAGTTTAAAGATTCTAGAGGTCATGATATGATGTGCCTACAAAGCTAATGGTGTTAACTATGTTCTATTGATATTTTCCTTATGTGCAGTCACCTTAAAACGTTAGTCCCTCCAAGGTGAGATGTAACGATTATGATCACTCCATAACGTAATCGGGGGTTCACGACCTTATGTCACCCCGACATAGCTATAGTTGCTTTCAAGTTCTAATGTATGTTTTGATTATAAATATACAATGATGCTAAGTTATGATAAGCTCATGAGATGTATGTGATGATAAAGTATTTCCGTAGTGATGGTGATGCCGATGACGAGATATACCGAGCCTTCTTGTGTGGCCGGGTACGGAAGACATGTATTTCCGTCGAGCCACTACGTGGCAGAATACGGATAATGTTTGATGTTGATTTCATTTATGTATTTTTATGTATATGTATGTGAATATGCATCGAGTCCCGGGAGGGCCGAGTACGAATATGCATCGAGTCCCGGGAGGGCCGAGTACGGATATCATCGAGCCCGGGAGGGCCGAGTACGGATATTATCGAGTCCCGGGAGGGCCGAGTACGGATATTATCGAGTCCCGGGAGGGCCGAGTACGGATGATACCGAGCCTATATGGCCGGGTACGTGATTGCACTGCATTGTAAATTATTGCATATGTAAGCACGTGGATGTAACAAGTGTACTTTTTGAGGAATAAAGGGGTAAGTGCGTATGGCGAATGTTCAAAAAGGTATTATGAGAAATGAACAGTTCTTTTATCTTATTATATTCCTTATGCTCCTATTATGTATTATTATTGTTGATGCCTTACATACTCAGTACAATGTTCGTACTAAAGTCCGTTTTCTTTGGACGCTGTGTTCATTCCCACAGGTAAACAGGGAGGCGACCCAGACTCGTAGGAGTTGTTAGCTGACTGAGAGCACTCCATTATTCCGGAGGTACCATAGATTTATTCTTTTGGTATATATATGTTTTGGGCATGACGGGGTCCTGTCCCGTTCATATGTCTAGTACTCTAGTAGAGGCTCGTAGATACGTGCGTGTGGGTAGTATGGTCTCACGATTTCTCACGTGTATATATGTACTATTTTGATAGCCGAATGGCTTATGTAAATAATGGTAATTATGTTTCAAGTGAAAATAGTTTTTCTATGATTATGAGCATAAGAAATATGAATGAACGCAGAATGAGTAATAGAATGAGGGGTGCTTGGTAGTTAGCCCTGGGTACCCGTCATGGCCCTAATCGGGTCGTGACAGCCATGCCACCTGAAGATCTCTATTTGTTGATGTCTATTTTCATCCCATAAATTGTTTACGCTTTTAGACAGTTATTTATTCTTTAGACAGTTATGTTATAGAGTCCTTGTACAATGACTTTTGGATCTTTAGGGTTGTAATAGTTAGATTTCCGCACTTGTATTTATTGATGGCATGACTCGACAGTTTATGATTTAATTCTTGTTATCAATTTATAATTGTTTAAAATGGTTTAATAATTGGGTAAGGGGATGGTTTACCCACTAGGGCATTTGTGTGGCAGCCACACACGGCTACTTGGGTCGTGACATGTGCACACTCATGCTCACGGCCATCATCGTGTTTCGAAACTTGCTCATTCAGAGGATCTCATAGGATCATCAGATCTATGAGTGGCAAGGTGTTACGTTATTCCTCCGCAGTGTTGGAATGGTCAACCTCGAGTGGGTTTTTGTTTTGACTACTAGACATGGCTTGGGTTTTTTGGTACGAGTTTTAAGTTTTTTTAACAAAGAGTTTTAAGGAACAGAACGAGACAATATCTGAGTTGTCTATAACCGCAGACGACGCCAAACTGCTTACCACTAAAACATGGCTTTAGGATAATCAATGAAATTAGTTAAAAAGGGGTTAAAGACAAGTAAATACTGTTTGATATAAAACTCTTTTTGAAGTCATTGAATTGGGAATTATATGTAAATGCTAGAATATATATGGCTAAAAATAATTAGGCGAGTGTTCGAGAAAATAAATAGAAGCTTGTGATATTAGAGCTCAAGAATGAAGTTAGGGTTACAACTATGAGAGATGAGATGCCTCTTCCTTCTACAACAAGGTATATTTATTTACCCAAGCCCTAGACTATTCAAAGATACAAGTAGGAATGAAATGACTACCCAACATTATAAACATCCTATCGTAGTGTGAACCGAAGCTCAAGGTTGACTAATGGGACAAGGGTTGTTGGGAGTGTGATACAACTGCAGAAGAAGCCGACCTGGAAGAAACGATCCGGTGACAACGGCTTTATTGCCTTCCAGGCCGTGGGTTACATCTTGTATTACTGGGGTGATACTGGTCCAAGATAAGAACTTCCCACATAACCTATATCGGGTTAGATCTAAGATTGCACGTGTTCGTCTTTGGCTGGTGGCTCTATCAAGACCGGAGATCCCCCATATATATTCATATTGAGAATGTTTAGTAGAATTTCTTCTCTCTTTACCCACTTTATTCATTTGTTACAACTCTGGGGGTTTGCCTTATGAGTGACAGCTTGACTGGCGTTCTGTTGCGGCTTAGTACCAGATTTGGATTATAACAAAATCCAAACCTCAAAAAAAAAAAATCAAACACCCGTTACCCATAAGATGATGAAAATATTATTTTTTTCTAAGAATTTCAACTAGAAACCAATAGCCACATCAAACATTTGGAGTAGTCAAATAACCATTATTGACCTAGTGGAAGATTCGAGGGGGGGGGGGTCATTTGATGGTGTGGTAGTCGAAGATTTTGTTTTGTGAAATAGAAGAGAGATTTTTAAGATTTTCAGACGTGGAGCGTGTGCAATTCACAGCTTCACTTGTAACTGGTTTGGAGATTGACAAAGAGGTAGTTGTTCCCCATTAAACAAGTTTAGGGGTAACTGTTTACCAGGAAAATGATTCAATTGAATTTGTGTTCGTGGTCAAGGACTCAAAATGACTAGTAAATCAATATAATGTGCTAGTAAATTGAATGTGAACAAAATAAAGCAAAGTTTAGAATAACCAGAGCTTCGATCGAGCCCGGTGCGAGTTCCTCCGACCAAGCTTGTGGCTAAACACTTAATAAAATAATAAAGAACTTAAGAAATGAAGCAATTGTGTATAAGTGGAGTGTGTTCCTCTTGAATTTCATGTGTGTACAATGGGAATGATAATCTCTATTTATACTAGGAGTAATGGGCACACATTCCATGTAAGACGCCCCTGCTTATAATGAGTATTAATTGAGTAATAATAATGAGCAATAAAGAGGACCATTAAGCCTAATAACACGAGTATATAACGTCTAACTTGATCTGTAAAGGTAGCCGTTGAGCTCTCTTCTGAAGCTATTCCAACAGTCTACTGGACCAAATGGGTCCTCCGGTGCCACTCAATGTTGACTCATCTTTGACTTATCCTTTAAGCCATGTGGCATAACGGTACAAGTCCAGCTGTCTTGTAAAAATTTAGCCTAATAAAGATAATTCTAACACTTTTCGGGATTCGAACAGTCAGGACCGGGAAGTGGAAAAGATTTGAACCCTGTCCAATTAGCGAAAAAGGGAGGCGTCTAATCACCTCAATCGTCGCACCAATTTCCAGAACCGGTGATGTGGATTGACGCCTCAGATGTCTGCCGACTTCTCATTCTAAGGAAAGTTTCAAGATTTCCCTTCCCTATATAAGTTCCAATCTTCTCTCTTTCACATTAGAGTGAATTATTTTCTTCCTTTTATGCCTTGCCCCTTCTTTATAGAAAACCCTTAACCTTTTCACTAAGTAAAGCGCATACAATCCCCATTATGGCACTAACGTTGAGTAGCCCTACGAGCTCCCCTCCTTCTTCTCGCTCCTCTGAAAGTTAAGGGAAAGCGCCCGAGGCTTCTGCCATCATGGAAATTGACCTGGGGTCTCTTGCAGCAGAGATGCTGCCAATGGACTACGCATATCTGGGAGACTTCCAAATTGAGACCCGCCAAGGATCAGTAGGTGAGATCAACTCACTGATAATCGACGAAAATCTTCCTAAAGTATTTCAGGATTGTGACTGGGCATCCGAAGTTGTGGCCCTTCCAGTTGGCATAGAAGGAAGGATGACAAACCATGTTGAGGGATATTCCATGGTCCACACCTCACTATTGGATTCTCGCTACCAGTTCCTCGTTTGATTGAGACCTTCTATCGAAGGTACCAGGTCTGCCTAGGCCAAATTGCCTCTCAACTATAGAGGATTTTTTACTACATCCAGAACCTTGCTGACCGCGCCGAACTTGCATTTATCGTTGACCACCCCGAAATAGACGGGGTGAAATTAAGTAATGGACCTGCTGAATGCTACTTTGGGATTAACTAGGACCTAGAAAAGCCTCACTGTCAACTGGTGGAAGGGAAAAATCATGGTAATATAATGGATCCTATGTCGTCACTTTCTCGCATAACCCTCTCACTACTTTCTTATGAATTTCTTCCAGTATTGCACAGGTATCCTCGCAAGGCGGTCGTTTGCCCCCCGTCTATGTGCATGGAATGTTCGATTAGGTGATGGACCTGCTGCATGCTACTTCGGGATTAACTAGGACCTAGAAAAACCACACTGTTGACTAGTGGAGGGGAAAAATCATGGTAATATAACGGATCCTATGCCATCACTTTCTTGCATAACCCTCCCCTTACTTTCTTACAAATTTCTTCTAATATTGCACAGGTATCCCCGCAAGGTGGTCATCTGCCTGGAAGATCCCTACAAATGAGATCGCCTTTTCTAACATCATGATCGCTGCCACCCGGAACTCAGGCGACAGGAAGCGCAGGGCGTGTAGCCCTTTGTAACCAGCTTGGACTTCGGCAGAGGGGATATGCTCCCACGTGAGGACCCGCTGCCGCCTTCTTGAAGCATATTGGGAAGTGCAGACCAGTTGTGTGGTGGTGAATGTTGACAATGAGGATAAAGTCCACTTTGCTCCCAGTGGTGCAGAGCCTTTTGAACTCGATCGGGAGCGTGCCGGTCCAAAATCCCTGAAAATACACCCTGTTAATCCCGGGGAGAGCTTTGGCCAGCTTGGGTACCTTGGTGAAAACTTGATAATAATACTGGGGCAGCTTGTGGAGCAAACCTTCACGATTTATGCCACTTCCACCACTGCCATGGCTGAACCAGGGAAAATATCGACCGAGAGCTCAACGGCTGCGGAGAACTGCCAACTTCGTTGTGAGGTAGAGACGCTTCGGATAAGGTGCTGCGAATCGGAATCCTTAAAGCATTCCTTGCGGCTGAGCTATGCCGAGGTGAAGGAAAGTTAGAAGGGAAGGACCGGGCCCTTCAGGCCAAGGACTCTAACTATCAGAACCTTCAAGTAAGGGTCTGTCACTTGGAGGGTGAGTTGAAGTTTGCTCAGGATCATTTGAAATGTTACGATGATTTCGGAGCCCGGCTCTGAGAGCGATGGGCGATGTTGCAGTAGCGACAGGTTGCCAAACAGCAAAAAGCCAACTTGGATTGTGATCTTGCTATTTTGAAGTCCCGCAGGGGTTCCTTTTGAGATGCTTTGAACAATAAGCTAGACCTTTTTGATGCCCTGCTGGATGCTGATGTGGATTTTGTGGCCGCTGAATCCGCCATGGCAAACTTCCGATCATCTGAGGATAGTAGCTCTGACAACGAGGAACCGGGGACCCCTCCCTATGTCGGAGGTGATCTGTCCTCACCCTAGGAATTATCAACTTCTCGGGCATGCATGCTCATGTTTTAATTTTTTGATATTACTTATTTCAGACAATTTTTTTTAGTTTAGTTAACTTATAAAGTTAGGCCTGTCGGCTTTACTTCTTTTGCTTTTTTTTTTTCCTCTTGAGTGCTACTGGCCCAGGAGTAACTTTAATGCGATGCACTTATCATTACGACTTGCTTTTTGCTTTATCATTTTCTGGGCCCAAACTTAGTAGCTCTTTGCTTCAAAGGGCAACATATTTGCACCGAATATCCCCAAATTCTCGAAAGAGCTAGTCGTCTAGTCTTTCCTCTTACGATTTCGAACAGTAACCCCTTTCCGAGGCTTATAACAAATATTCCCAGTTAAAATGTCAGGAAATTTTTTGTTCGGTTGTTAATGTGTCCAAACTTTAACCTTCTTTCCTTTTAAAATTTGTGGAACAAGTTTTATTAATAAGAGATTCTTGATTCTTTAGAAAAGAACGTCTCCAATTAATTTTGGCATAGGATTTTGGTATGCTTAAATTTGCATCTTCTTATCTTACTTGCTTTCCATGGCAATGATTTTTCAAAGGAAGGAAAATTTTATTTATTCCTTTAACTTTTATGCTGGCTACGAAACATAAACATGGCCGCCATCTAGTGTGGTCGGTTCGATTACATGTTCGTTTCTATATTCTGGCAATCCTCGGGTCTGACCATAGCCTTCGTTCGGCTTCCACTGTTTGATGCATGGGTATAGCCCCCCCCCCCCCCCCCCCAGTGTTTGGGAATAAAGGATGAAATTGTAAGCACTGGTGAATGCCTCTGACTAAACGTTTAGATAACTGAACGGCGCTGCCTCGTTAAAAACCTTGCTAGAAACACCTAGTTGGGACAAAAATCGGACGAAAGAAAAAAGAGTGCAGCACCGCCGGTAACGGTCTCGCCGGTGAAACATAGTACCTTTTAAGGAATTTGACATTCCAATTGCTTAGGATTTTGTCTCTGTTGCTATCCTCCAGCTAGTACGCTCCCTTGCCTACAATGCTGATCACCTTGTAGGGACCTTCCCAATTCGGCCTAAGCTTTCCAGCATTGGCATCACGAGTATTTTGCGTCACCTTTAGAAGTACCAAGTCCCCCACTTTAAATTGCCGGAGGTTGGGTCGACGGTGGTAGTAATGTTTCATCCGCTGCTTTTGGGCAATCATCCAAATATACGCTAGGTCCCTGTGCTCTTCCAGCAAATCCAACTGTACCAACATTGCTTCCGCATTGGGTTGTTCTTGTGCCCGATCGTACCTTGGACTGGGAGTACCGACTTCCCCCAGAATCAGTGCCTCCATCCTATATACTAGGGAGAAAGGAGTTTCTCTAGTGCTCGATTTTACCGTTGTTCTATAAGCCCAAAGTACCTCCGGAAGCTTGGACGGCCAAGAACCCTTGGCATCCTCCAACTTCTTTTTCCAGCTCTGGATGACTGTTTTGTTTGTCAACTCTGCCTGACCATTCCCATTGGGATGATACAGAGAAGAAGTTATACGCTTTATGTTAAAATCCTCCAGGAACTTAGTGACCTTAGATCCAATGAACTGTGGGCTATTGTAACAAGTTATCTCCTTCGGGATTCTGAATCGGCAGATTATGTGCTACCAAATAAGGTCGATTACTTCCTTTTTCCAAACCTTCTTATACACTGTCGCCTCAACCCATTTAGAGAAATAGTCGGTTACCATCAGCACAAAACGCACCTGACCAGGTCCTGCTGGCAATGGCCCAGCCCGACTATGTCCATCCCCCACTTTATGAAAGGCTAAGGGAAATTATCGAATGGAGCTCCTCACCTGGCTGGGGTAGCATTTGAGCATACCATTGACATTTATCGCATTTACGGATGAATGCCTTTGTATCCTCCTCCATTTTGGGCCAGTAGTATCCAGCTAGGAGCAACTTCTCAGTGAGCGATTCCGCACTCTAATGATTACCCTAGACGCCTTCATAGATCTCTCGTATCACATAATCAAACACTTCTGGCCCTACACATCTCGCCATTGGACCGAAGAAACACATCCGGTGGATCAAACCATCCACAACACAATATCGAGTTGCCTTAGCTCGCAGGGCCCATAATGCCTTCGGATCCTCTGGAAACTTTCCATGATTAAGATAGTTCAGAAATTCATTCTGCCAATCCAAACTAGGCTTGTAGAGTTGATCTCATCATAACCGGTCAAGTCTAGTGACAAATGTAACAATTAGACCACTGACTCGGAACTTGAGCCCGATGCCTCCGTCGAAGAGCCCAAATTAGCAAGCGCGCCTGCTTCTATATTCTCTTCTCGGCATGTGAAGCACAGTCCATTCTTGAAATCAGGCAAGCAATTTTAGAACCTTCTCAAGGCATCTTAGCATGAGCTCTTTTTTAGCTTCGAACACCCCGTGGACTTAATTTACTACCAAAAAGGAGTCACACTTTGCCTCGAAGACTTCCACACTGAGTCCCTGGGCCAGCTCAAGACCTGTAATCAAAGCTTCGTACTCTGCTTCAATGTTAGTTAGAGGCACGCTACTAATCGTTTGTCTCAAAAAATTTCCCGTTGGGGTGTGGAGGACCATACCCAGGCCCATTCCTTTTACGTTGGATGCCCCATCGGTGTAAACCATTTATACTCTGGGTGCAACCCTCGACACTGGGAGGCTTCCTTTTCAGCTGGGGGAATTACACCCGGACTGAAATCAGCCACAAAGTCTGCTAGGACCTGTGATTTAATCATAGTACGTGGTTTATTTTCAATATCAAATTTCTTAACTTAACCACCTATTTTGCCAGCCGTCCTGATAACTCGGGCTTGTGAAGCACATTCCGGAAAAGAAATATGGTCACTACAGCAATTAGGTGGCATAGAAAATATGGCCGGAGTTTTCCCGAAGCCATAATTAGAGCAAAGCCAGCCTTTCCATGAGAGGGTACCGCATTTCGACCCTCTACATAGCTCGACTTACATAATAGATCGAAAATGGCATACCTTGGTCCTCTCACCGTAGGACAACACTTACCGCTGCTTCCGATAAGGCCAAGCAAAACTAACAACAGCTCCCCGTCTTTTGGCTTTGAAATGAGCGGAGGGCAGGACAGGTATGCCTTGAGATCTCGCAGCGCCTGCTGGCACTCCGGTGTCCACTCAAAGTCGTTCTTCTTTTTGATAAAAGAGAAAAACTTGTAGCACTTCTCTAAAGATCTGGATATAAACCTGCTAAACGCGGCTATGGGGCCAGTTAACTGTTGTACTTCTTTGACATCCTCTAGCATATCCGGAATGTCTCCTATTTCCTTTATCTTGTCCGATTTTATTTAAATCCCACTTTGAGAGACAAGAAAACCCAAGAACTTCCTATATCCGACCGAACGCGCTTTTCTCCAAATTCAGCTTCATGTTGTACTGCCTTAGGACCGCAATTGTCTCCTGCAAATGACTTATATAGTCCAAAATATAAAGACTCTTGACCAACATATCATCAATATAAACTTCTATTTTTTCCCTATTAGTTGCTCAAACATTTTTTTCACAGGCCTCTGGTAATTGGTTCTAGCATTTTTCAAACAAGAGGGCATTACATTATAGCACTAAGTACTAACATTGGTAATGAAGGAAGTTTTTTCTTGATCCTCCGAGTGAATCCTTATTTGGTTATACCCGGAATAAGCATCGAGAAAACTCATTACTTCATGACCGGCCGTGGCATCGATCATTTGATCAATACTCGGGAGCTAAAATGAATTCTTCAGAGAAGCTTTATTTAGATCTTTAAAATCTATGCACATTCTAAATTATTGCCCTTTTTGGTAGTATAACTATGTTTCCCTATCCGGATACTTTATTTCCCGAATGGATTTTATATTTAATAAACGAGATACCTCTTCTTTGACGAACCTATTCCGAACTTCAGCAATGGGCGGCTTCTTCTGGCGAACCGGTGGAAAACTGAGGTCCATCCCCAGCTTATGGGTTGCCACGTCCGATGGCATACATGTCATGTCCTTATGGGTTTAGGAAAAACAATCACTATTATCTCTCAAATAACCTATTATTTCCTCCCTGAGATCCAGGGTCAACCCCGCAGCTAGGTACACCTTCTGTTCGGGTTGATCCGGATGCAAGGCGATTTGCTCGAGCTCCTCAGCCGTAGACTTGGTGGCATCTGAGTCATCAGGAGGATGAAAGTATGGCATCTGAGTCATCAGGAGGATAACAGTATGGCATCTGAGCCATCAGGAGGATGAAAGTATCTTGGAATTCCATACTCATCTTCGACCTCTTCCGATCCCATCGTTCCTGCTCTCCGATGGAACTTGCTGAGTTGCAGTCGATGCGGGCTCCAAATTCTGTATTTGCTATTCGTTAGGTACAGCTGGACTTTGACTTGTTGCAGGCTCCTCGATTGTGAACATCTCTCTCGACGATGGCTGCTCTCCCCGGATCTGCTTGATCCCCTCTAGAGTAGGAAACTTAAGCAGCAAATGCAATGTTGAGGGGACTGCCTTCATGTCATGGTGCAATGGCCTCCCAAAGATCGTAGTGTATTGTATGTCTCCATCGATTACATATAACTTTGTTAGCTGGGTGACTTCTCCGGCTTTTACAAGCAAGTCTATCTCACCTTTAGTTATTTCGCTAGACATATTAAAGGCAGCAAGGATTTATTCCAGGAGACCCATCTCCTCTACTACTTTCCAAAGGGAGTTAGTTGAGCTCCCCAGATCAACCATCACACGCTTCACTCGATAATTGCCAATGAGCACGATGATGACCAAGGCATCAGTATGAGCTAAAGTGATGCCCGCTGCGTCCTCGTCAGAGAAAGTAACCAGGTCTTCCTTTAGGAAATCCCGAGTTGTTTTTTTTCGTGTTACCAAGATCTTCATCTCCTTAGAAGCAGTGATGCTATTCCCAGCGATCATAGATCCAACAAAAATCATGTTAATGACGTGTGGCGGAGCACCTGGTGCACCCTTCTCTTTGTCCGGTTTGGCTCTACAATAGTTACTTTTTTCCCTTTGACTAAGATATTCCTGCACATATCCCCTGGAGAGCATGTTGGATGGAACTTCAGTACAGACACCATTTAAGCTTCGTTGATGGTGAAGTTGTAATCTAAAAGCTTTGGATATTCTGACCCCTTTGGTGTGGCCCCAGAAAGATTTTTCTTTAGTTGCAGCCCGCTAACGTTCTTTCCAGGGTTTCCTTCTTATTCACATGTGGTGACTCCACTGATTGATAGCCTGACCTGCTATCAGAAGCTTCTGGTAGAGGACACAGTTGGAACCGATTCTTTGATGAATTTCGATATGGCCCGAATCCTTTGTCCGTCTTGGTAGGGGGATTTAACAAGGAAGGCCCTAGCAAGTCATCTTTGACCCGGATCTTTGATTCATATCTGTTGTGCACGTCCTCTCAGGTGATAGCCTGAAACTCTAGGAGATTCTCTTTAAGTTTTCGGGAAGAATTCGAACGTAAGGGGTTTAACCCTTTAGTGAAGGCCTCAGCTACCCACTCATCTGGTACAGCAGGCAAAACCATACGTTCCTTCTGGAACCGTGTAACAAGTCAAGGAGGCGCTTAGATTCACCCTTGCGATGCGGAAGATGTGTGTCTTGTTTCACCTTTCTAGCACCGGCATGAGCCATGATGAACGTGTCGGCTAGCATGGCTAAATAATTAATTGAATTTTTCGACAGTTGGGTGTACCACGTCATAGCTCCCCGGGCAAGAGTCTCACTAAATTTTTTTTATCAGAATGGACTCGATCTCTTTCGCTTTCAGGTCGTTGCCCTTCACTGCCATTGTGTAATCCATGATTTGTTCCAGCGGATCCGTTGTTCTGAAATACTTGGGAATATCAGGCATTTTGAATCTTTTCAGGATCAACTCTGGAGAAGCTTCAGGTTTGTACGCCCGTGTAATGTACTTCCTTGCATCGGGGCCTTCTATGACTGGAGGAGTCCCCCGGGATTAGGCTCAGCTGCCTTTGGAACTCCTCAACCTTCTTCTCGGGCTCCTTGGAAGTTTGATCTATCTTCCCAGTTATTTCTCTTATGAACCACTTGACTTCGTCCTGGAAAGGGTCGTCGGAAGCAAACTCACTGTCGGAGGGACGCAACGGTCTGCCTAATCTGACTCATCTCTTCCCTCATCAAGAAATATTGTTCCTGTATGATTCGAATTGCCTCTACGTCGGTCTCATCAATAGGAATGCCATCATGGATGGTACCGAGATTTTGCTCCACTACTACTGCATCGGCATTGGAATCCCGAGGATGCTCACTGTTTAATGGCCCCTGATAGGCGAGCCATCTGGACCTAGCAGAAGGTTGTCCGTATTATGTACAGTACTCGTGTTGTCATTTTGTCTTGTCATACCTGAAACAGCTAATTAGAAAAACACAAAAACTAAAGGAAAGTTAGTAAGACAAATGATGGTCATGATGACAACCACAACTGTCTTAGCTCCTGGGTGGGCACCAAACTGTTTACGAGGAAAACGGTTAAGTTGAATTTGTGTTCGTAGTCAAGGACACGTGGATCAAAATGATCACTAACTCAATATAATATGCTAGTAAATCGAATGTGAACGAAATAAAGCAAAGTAAAGTTAAGACCTTTGATCGAGCCTGGTGCAAGTTCCTCCGGCCAAGGTTGTGGCTAAATACTTAATAAAATAATAGTGAACTTAAGAAATGAAGCAATTGTGTATAAATGGAGTGTATTCCTCTTCAATTTCGCGTGTCTACAATGGGAATGATAATCTCTATTTATATTAGGAGCTAGGGCCACACATTCCATGTATGACGCCCCTTCTCATAATGCGTATTAACTGAGTAATAATACTGAGCAATAAAGAGGACCATTAAGCCTAATAACTCTGGTATATAACGTTCAACTTGATCCGTAACGGCAGCCCGTTGAGCACTCTTTCGAAGCTATTCCAACAGTCTACCGGACCAAATGGTTCCTCCAGTGCAAAGGCATTTCCTCCGGTGCCACTCATCATTGACTTATCCTTTCAGCGACGTGGCATAACGGCACAGGTCCAGATGTCTTGTACAAATTTAGTCCAATACAGTAAGAGGTCATTCGTAAAGTTAAAGTGTAAATGACTTTTTCGAATAATTTTGGAGAGTAACTTATGAATTTTTTTCAAGTATAGCTTGTTATTCAACAGTATAACATGACTTATATACTTGTGTCAACCAAGGTGTATGTGGATCTATTCAAATTTTTAAAGAAGTTGATTGGAAAAATACGGACTTCTCTACACAAAATTAGAATTTCGATATGATAGTGGGTTGCCAAATGAAGAAGTTATTAGCAACAATACATACACAGTTGTACCTTACACATTTTTTTTCTTATTCTTTCATAATTAGCCTGGTAAATCATTAAAATACAGCCTTTCAAAAAGAAAAGCGAGAAAACGTGAAAAAAGAGTGTTGTGTGAGATTTCGTTCCTTTGGTGATCGAGCTAAAACGAAACGTTATAATAGTTATTGATGATCGAGTGAAAACTAATTTGGATAAGCTGGTGGGTGATCACGGAAAACCACCATAAAAATTAAAATCCACAAAGTGCTCATAATATAAATACGTTGGCGTTAACTCAAGGGACTACATGTAGTTTTGCCGAATCACTATATAAACTAATATTGAGACTTTACTATTCTACAACTTTGAATTCATAGTTTTTCCATTCAAAAGGAGTAAATTTGTGTACTGCAATTTCCGGACTCAATGTTTTAGGTTGACCAAATGTAAGTTGACTAAATTTTAAATCTCACAATTCGCCCCCTTTGTGTATTTTAGAAGTGAACCCTGGTTCCTTAAAGTTTTCTTTTTATTCTCAAGTGATAAAAAGGAGATGCTGAATAAAAGTTTATATCTTTAAATTTTGATGTTAGCACAAATTGTTAATCTCTGGGACCAAAGGTGCAGCTACATGTAATGGGAGGGGTTCGATTGATTTTTTTTTTTTTGTCAGAAAATATATTGATAAATAAGGTTAAAATAATTTTTGTTGTATAATAGTCGAAGTCTCATGATATGAGAGAAGTTTTTAGTAAAAATGATTCAAAAATAGTTTTTAGATTCTATTTTCAACTTTCAAAGGGGTGGCCTTTTTGCATTTTTTAATCCCCTTATTAGAATTCGTGACGTTATCATTGTCTAGCACATCCTAAGAAAACAAATGGTAGTCTTTGTTCGCCATTGTCTCATTTTTCTTGGAGATTAATTGATGAGATACACTTAAACTTCAAAATTTATTAGTAAGCCCAAAGTAGAAGTACGTTGGTTTGATTTTGATGTAAGATGCTCCAATCTAAGTCATTTTCACATAACTTTTCCCTTGCCCTCTCAAATTTTTGAAGAGGCAAACATACGGTCCCCCCACAAGAAGAAGAAGATGAAGAATCTGGTGAAGATCTCTTCTGTTTAGATTCTTTCAAACCTTTTCCTCTTGAGTGTACAACAACTTGTAAATTATTGTTAATCTCGTACATAAGTCCAAACAAATATCATTTGCTAGCTCTTATAGCCCGCACTAAAATTATATTGGTCATGAACAACAGTAAAACTTAAAGTTGTTGCTTTGTCACCCTACTTTGCAAGTTGCAAAAACTTATTCAATCACCATCATGTGATAAATAAGAAGAAACTTCAGAAAGGAAAGAGAGAGAACGAGAGGCTTACAAATAAAAAAAAAAAAAAAACTTAGTAGTAGAATTCTTTATGCTTGCTAGTGAACTACAGCACTAAAAATAGTCAAGTGTTTTCTAATCGTGTCATACTCGATTTTTTTTCCTTATTCTATGCAATTATTCCCACTTTTAATTGATCAAGCATAATTTATTGTGTCTACATAATGGGTGTACATAAGCCAATGACATAATGCCTTGAAAGATTGGAAATATTGTTGATGGTGTTAAATGCTGAAAGGGGGATTGAAAAAGGTTGCTATGCTAGGAAAAGAATATTTAATTTTAGCAAGAAAAAGCAAGTTATGCTGTTGGGGGACCAAAAACTATTCTGACTTTGGTGTTTTTTGATGGATCCCCCACTAAATTTAAATAGAACATATTCAACAATGCTTTCACTTTTGGGGTTGAAAATTGCTTGGCTCCATTAGTGAATAAGATTTTCTTGTAAAAGAGTGATGGGATTTGACTTCCATTTTCTTATATACGTATAACTCCGCCTCCCGCCTGCCCCCCCCCCCCCCCCGCCCCAACTTCAAATTGTCCAATATTTGTTGTTTGAGCTATTTTAATTTTCCTTTCTTATTCTGGTCAATCTTTTCGCTTATAGTTATAGTTCTTTCTAATGGAATTCTCCATCTAATAATGATTAGACCAGTCATATAAATGTTAATTAATGCATACCCGATATTGGTTAATTCGCGTCGAATAGCCATTTAACAGACATGTTTAATGCACTGTAAGGCTTAGGTTTTTAACTTCTAACTCCAATTTGTTGCAGAAATATATCCTCTGAAAGTATTCTTATGAAATTATTAAGCATGATTATAACCCATCAAATCGACATGAGATTTAATAAGTATAGGATCCGTGTTAGCTTTGGTATTAAACTAGCTTTGTGGACGCAAATACTTTGTTAACTTTGACTGACCTTAAATGTTGTTCTCATCAACTTCTCCAGTTTTTTTTTTTTTTAACCAAAAAACTGTTGATCTATTATATAATTCAGTATTAAAAGTGTGTTTTCTTAATAATTTAAACTCATCAGAGCAGGCAAAAGGTCAGATCAAGGGTTGAAATCACTTAACATCTTATGAAATTGAGTTAGACCCGAGTCGGAGCCTCGGGTTTCGCAGAACCCAATAGCTTTTGGTTCCAACTCTATATTCATAATTTATGTGATACGTATAAATAATTTATGCAGAACCCAATAAAAAGACATTACGATTTAGAATAGTAAACTAAATATCTTGAATCCAACTCTAGACTCGAAAACTATTTTGTTAACATGGTATCAGAGCCAACCATTTAGATCTTGGGTGTATACGGTAAAAACTGGTGTAAAGTGCCACGAGAGGCCGGAGTAAAATATGAACGCAGACAGATGTGGCGTTGTATTGAGTTTGGTGGTTTGACTGAATTAATGTCCGAGGAGTCGTTTGCCCACTAAACCGAAGAGACACCAGAAGCTGAAGTGACACCAGAGACTGAAGAGATGCTAGTCAACATATGCGAGAAATCCGTTACGGGCTGGATTTCTCGCCGCCCGTTACGGGGACAGATGTGGAGGCGCAGTCGTTAGTATTAGGGTTTTATCAAGCTTTTAGGGTTAAGGAGAGGCCCATTCTTGTACTATAAAAGGGGTGAAACCCTCTCATTTGGCCTCTCTGATTTTTTACGCTGACTGCACTTACTTTGTAACATCTCCACTAAAAGCTCAAGCTCTCTTCCAATTTGGCTCGGGTTCACAATTCTATACTCCAGACTGGACCAATTTTCCAGTGAAGTTATACACGATATAGGCTATTATTCTCTTTACTTGTGATATTAAATTGATTGTTATATCTTGTTTCATTACGTTGACAACTAATCAAACCACGTATCCTTTAAACCGCATATAAATTTAATTGTTGCCTTTTTAGGGGTCAACAATTTGGCGCCCACCATGGGGCTAAGGATAATAGTGGTGATTTGTTTACAACCCTACTTTCACTTGTTCTTTTGAAGTTTGTGATTTCAGGTCAACCTCAAAATGTCAAACAACAGCCAATCAATTCACTTGAACAATAACGGTGAACTCAGTCACCATGGCGAAAACAACAACAACAGGGTGTCGATCGACGAGTTACCCCAAGATCCAAATGGCGTTCACTTCGCTGATCCAAATCCTGTCAATTCAATTGACAAGGTTAACCTGAATGTCAATAGTAACCAGCCCATTGATCCGTTCAACAAAGAATAACCCTGTGATTTTACCACAGGCATCTGTGCGAAAGACACCGAGTGATACGGGAGAAAAAATTAAGTTGCACTTAATATTTGATATGTTGTAGGAACAACGGGCTGCTATAACTCAACTCCAAAAGAAAAACAGCGGTACAAGTGCAGAGGAACCGAGCCAAATCGGCGAACGAGTCCGCAAGAATAATCAAGTCGTTGACTACGGCAAGGGATCGGGCTCCAATAGGTCGTCTGAACTCCTGAAAATGGTTGAAGCAACGCCAAATGGATCGACACCAATGAGACAAAGGTGGAAACTTATAATTCACGAGTGGACCAGATCCTCGGGGCCCATCGATCTTAAGAAGGCTGGATTCCAAACTGTACTGTCAAAGGTGTTACCCTCCGAGCGCGGCCTGGATGTTGATCCCAAAGAGGTTTAAGATGCCAGACATTCCTAAGTATGATGGAACGACGGATCCACAAGAACACATGACTTCCTATACTCGTGCCATAAAAGGTAATGATCTCGAAGAGGACGAAATTGAGTCAGTGCTGCTAAAGAAGTTTGGCAAAACATTATCCAAAGAGGCAATGAGATGGTATTCTATGCTTCCTGAACATTCTGTTAACTCGTTTGAAATGCTTGCAGATACTTTTATAAAGGCTCATACTGGAGCTCTGAAGGTTCAAGTGAGGAAGGCTGATATATTCAGAATCACCCAAAAGGATAACGAATTACTACGAGAGTTCGTATCGAGATTCCAAAAGGAACGAATGTTTTTGCCCCCGATTTCGGAGGAATGGGCAGCACAAACTTTCACCAAGGGGCTAAACCCTCGGAGTTCTACCGCCTCATTTAAACTGAAGGAGAACTTCTTAGAATACGAGGCGGTGACATGGGCCGATGTCAACAATAGATACGAGTCCAAAATTCGAGTGGAGGACGATCAACTCGAGCTCCCACCAGGTTCGGCAACCCGAAGCAAAAATGTAGATAAACCGAAAAGGAAGGTCGAGACAGAGGACTTCAGTCACGACCTGAACTACGGGCCATGACGGGTATCCGGCGCTAACCACCGAACACCACTCATGTTGCTACTTATCTGCTCTCATTCATGATATATGCATATGATCATAGAAAATTATCATCATTTGAAACATATTTACTTTTATGAACATAAGCCCTTCGGCTATCAAAATAATATATATACATGCATATACATAAAGACTATGGGACCATATTACCCACATTGCGTATCTACGAGCCCCTACTAGAGTACTAGACATATGGACGGGACAGGACCCCGTCGTGCCCAATAATGAATATATACATAGATGTACCAATAGAATAATGTCACGACCCGACCTACGGGCCGCGACGGGCATCCGGGGCTAACCACCGAACACCACTCGCCCTAGTACCCATGTGCTCTTAATCATAACATTTGCTTGAAACTTTGAAAATATAACATCATTGGAAACATCTTTACTTTTATAACCATAAGCTCATCGGCTATCAAAATAATACAAATATACACATACATACATATACATGAAAGCCGTAGACCATAAGACCCACACATGAGTATCTACGAGCCTCTGTAGAGTACTAGACATATGGACGGGACGGGGACCCCGTGCCCAAAATACGGGATATACAAATATGTACCCGAAAAGGATAACTTGATAGCCTTTCGGATGATGGAGTGTCGCGGGCTCGGCGCTACGCTCTAGGGATCGGCACCGTCTCTGTCTGCACCGTGGGCATGAACACGAGCGTCCGAAGAAAAAAGGAGGGACGAACTTGTTGGGTATGTAAGGGAGTGAAAAAACAAAAGGGGGATCATAATTTAGAGAGAGGGGATCACCCC
>NC_081342.1:36138261-36143713 GCF_029784015.1 Lycium ferocissimum | reverse complement strand
TTACTTAAGAAGCGATATGGAAGAGATTAGGATTGGGGAACCTACTTCCAAGAGAAATCTAACCATTAGCCCCTTAACTTGCCTCCAAGTGGTAAGAAAATATAACAGAAGTTATGGGAAGAAATAAGGGTTTTTGTAGGCTTTAAAACATAAAAACTACTCGTCGACCGCTACGGCGGTTGCCCTTACCGCTCCAGGGGTCACACCAGATACCCAAAAAATCTGGTGTCTTCTAATCTTGAAAACGACACCCGAAAAAATCCCGGAACCTCCCGAACACAAACCAAATTTGCAGATATACATAAAAATGTGCTTCGTACGTACTCATAGCTCGCAATCTTATCAGGTCTCGTTGACCAAGTCAACCCCCGATGGCCTAAATATCAACTTTCCAACCCAAGTCTCAAAATGCAACCAAGTGCATTAGGATCGAACCAAATATGCAAACAAGTTCTAAATGACCATCCGGACATATCGGAATCGACCGATTTACGAAAAAGGTCCGTTTACTCAAAAAACAATTTTGAGACAACTCATTTTCACTTAAAGCCCAATTTTTCTAGAAAATATTCTAAAGCCCACATCGATGCCTAGGAAGTCATGTCGACTATCTCCTCGGGTCAAAATGGTTCTAACGAGACTCAGGAACGGTTCAACGAGGGAAAAAATGAAATAATCACTATAACGACAAAATGGGTCGTTACATTTTAAAAGTTTTGTTACCTCTTCTTTGACGAACTTAATCTTAACTTGAGCCAGTGGTCTCCTTTTCTGCTTCACTAGGGGGGAATTTTGATCAAGACTTAGATTGTGAGTCGTCTCCTCTGGTGGAATACATGTCATGTCTAAATGGGACCATGCAAAACAATCGGCGTTAGCTTGAAAAAATTTAATTAACATATGCCTGAGCTCGCGGTTAGCCCCGTGCCTAGGTATACCTTTCTGTATGATTTGTTCTAATTCCTCCATAGTTGATTGACTGTCTGTCTCATCATCCTACAAATATTAACCACTCCGTAACACAAAGTCACCCTTTACTCGAGCTGTTTGGGCCCGAGACATGTAATTGCTATTTAGAATCTCTGCCTTCAACTTATTCTTCTACGGCCGCCTTTAATGGCAGTGCTTTCGGTCTTAGAGCTGCTTCTTCAACTGCGAACATCTCCCTTGCCGCTAGCTGCTCCCCGTGAACCATTTTTAGCCCCTCCGGAGTTGGAAACTTCAACATTTGGTGTAATGCCGAGAGTACTGCCCTCATGCCATGCACCCATGGTCTGCCAAGCAATGTATTGTATCACATCTCTCCTTCAATGATGTAACTGCTTGCCGAATCGTCCGTGCCGATATTTACCGAAGTAGTGGTGATTTTTCTTTGTAGTTTCACATTGTTTCATATTTAACCCATCGAGAACTCGAGTCGTCAAAGACAATTTGGTCCAAGAGCCCTAGCTGCTCTACCACTTTCCAACAAATAATATTGGCTGTAACTACCTGGATGAATCAAAATATGTTTAACCTGAGATTTATTAATGAGGACAGAAATTACAAAAGCATCATTGTGGGATTGAATAATTCCCTCCGCATCTTCAGCACTGAAGGAGATGGACCCCTGTGGTACGTAATCTCTGGTTTTTTTCCCGAGTGATCGAGACCTTTGTCCTCTTCATTATTGGACCTCGGGGAATTTTTGCCCCGCCAATAATCATATTGATGTGTTGAGGTTCCACTAGTTCGACTAGCTTATTCGCTTCCCTGCGTTTGTAATTTCCTTCTGCCCCGTCACTTCAGAATTCACGCAAGTGCCCGTTCTTCAACAGTCGGCCTACTTCATCCCTTAGTTATCGGCAGTTCTTAGTCTGATGACCATGAGTATTGTCACGACCCAAACCAATGGACCGTGATGAGTGCCCGACCACTACTAACCAAGCACTCTTAAACTCGTACTTATCGTATGCTGAGTAACCTAGTGGCCCATTTCTAACTCATATCTGAGCGATAGCATCTGCGGTAAAAGTTATGCAATGAACTTCTCCTCGAAAACTCAGAGGTTACACACACACACACACACACACAATATATATATATATATATATGTGTGTGTGTGTGTGTGTGTGTGCAAAGGATGACAACACAGTCCGACATGGCCACTACATGTACTTTACATAAAATAGGAGACCACAAAGCTACACGACACTTCCACTATTTAAACCGTCTAAAGACCTAATTTAGGAATATAAGTCAGAGAAAAGACAGACAAGGCCCCGCCATACCCACATAGCTACATAGAAAAATAGCATACCAAAAAGGGCTATAGCTCCGGACCAATGGAGCGCACTGATTGCGGTTGAGAGGAGATCCTACTGGCCTGAATCATTTGGCTGGCTACCTGATCCTACGGGCATGAGCGCAGAGTCCACAAAAAAGGACGTCAATACGAGCAGTGTACTGAGTATGTAAGGAATGAATAATATTATAATAAGAGACATGACACATAACATGGGATAAAGAAACCACCTGTACATCTGATTGCCTCTTAAGGCGGATACCATGCATGCTTAGCTTTCTTTTAAAAAAAACACTTCTTATACTTATATAACATAATAGTAATGCTGTGGAACGTGCAACCCGATCCATAAATGGATTATATTGCCGCGGAACGAACGGCCCGATCCATATATCATATAATAGTGCCGAGGAATGAACGGCCTGATCCATACCCATATATCCCGGGTCTGGGATGATATCATAGTATACCAACTGATCAGGTGGCTATGCATATATAACGCCTCGACCTTTTCCCATATATATATATATATATATATAAGTAGCATGCATGAGAGCCCAAATAAAAGTTACCACTTTATCAGAGTGACGTAACGTCAGTAACCTCCGATTATATTATGGAACAATCATCATCTCTATGTCTCAATTGAAGGAACAATGATTATAAGGTGAGATCAACAACAATAAAGAACGTCAAGGCATTCATGAAATGAGCTGAATACTCTCGTTTTAGCATCAAATCCATAAGCTTTGGAGTTTAATAGCATTAAATTCATGAACTTTGAAACTTCTAGAAATAGGATCATCATCATCATCATCATGAAAACATAATCTTCTTTAACATCATAAGACTTTAAGAATCATGAATCTTTAGCTTTTGGGAACAAGGACATTATGGAAAACATGTATGGGTTCATAAGAAAGGAATCATGCCTTTAGAAAGAAAGGGTTTAGCCTTAACATACCTTTTGGTCTCCTTAGCGATTTAACGTTTATCCTTCCAAGCTCATAAATCTACATATAAACGATTCGTACTATGGTTAGGCTCAATGTCATATACTCATCCTAAGTCTTGGAATTAATTCCATTTAAAGTCTTGGAATTAATTCCATTTAAAGTCTGCCGAAATTCGGGCAGCATCTCCCTTGTTTATATGCCTAGCCCAAAATCAAAATTCATCAACCAACAACCACAACAACCATACCAATATCAACAACAACATTACCAACATCAATATACGTCAATAAACATCTCACACGATGTTTTCCAGATTCTTCAACTAACCAACTCATTATAAGACTTTTTAATAGCTTTACCTTCGTAAATAAACTGAAACTAGTGCTAACAAGGAGTGGTTCATACCTTACCCCCTCTAGTATTGCAATATCTTCACTTTCCACCATGAATTTGAGCCAGAACTCATCGCTATACTATTTTATAATCGCAACTATACATTGTCTGGACCAAAATCCGGGGATTATACTCGATTTCCGTTAAAATTTGGTGTGTGGAAATTGGTGGAGGGTTCCAGAAGTTTGGAGAGGTTTGGAGGATGTTTGGAAGAGAAAATAAGGGGGTAACCCCTTTTTATAACGTTTTAGGCTCCAAGCCGCACCGACCTAAAATTGCCCGCCGCGTTCGTGCTGGTTAGTGGCGCATTCGTGCTGGGTTGTCTTTCACCCCTTCTGCGCGTTCGCGTCACCTCTTGGCACGTTCGCGCAGAGTATTTTCCTGGCCTGCCAGCCCAGCTTATAATGTGCACATCTCCTTGCTCCGATACCGTATCGATGAGCGATTTGTTGCGTTGGAGACTAGACTTCGTGAACTTCACTTTAGGCTTTTGCTTTGCTCCAAAACTCCTCATATACTAAAAGATATCTTTTCTCCAAGTTGGGCCAAAATTTCCCCTCATAATCGTAAGTTAAGCACATATAACCTCATATCTCTTTAGAGGTAACTCCAATGTCCACAATTGAATGATTAACACCTAGCGAATCTCAATGTACAAACCTTACGAGGTGTAACAAGTATCGTGGTACTCGCACACCACATTCGGATCTTTTTGAGCAGGATCAGACCGAAGCGGTCTTGGCCATCTCGTTCCCTTAATATGGCCAATAGCTGAAACAAAATGCGCAGCATCAACATTAAAATTGTACTTGGACATTCGGCTCTAGCCATCAAGCAGAGGGACCCACCGGTATCATTCTAAATTTCAAACTTTCAAGCATTCGAATCGTATTTCGCCTATCAATTCTGTCCAAGTGATGATTATTACCGCTTCCTCCTATGTCCTTCCGAAAGTTGGACCTTTCCGACTGACCGTATGGCTGGTACCTATCCTTTGATGGCTTGGTGTTACACCTTGAAAATTTCCCCTTAGGGTACAGCGAATAGACTCACGAAGTACATGATGTATATGAGGTTTGGGATAAGCAAGAAATAGTAATTGATAGTACTAATAAATATTTCCAAAGACATTCGGATTTAAGAAAGAAAGTTGTTAAGGAAAGCGAGTTATAAGTTGAGCGTGTCGGGCAAATTGCGAGTATTGAGTTAAAATGGTGCCTTAAGGATGTTTTGGAGGAGAGTTATAATGTCCCATAGATTAATAATGAAGTGATAAACAAGTGCTAAGAAGGTTCCATAAGGATTGGGGATCAAACGAAACAACGGGAACCATTCTGGTGGAACTGTGAGTTCCACGGACAGCACCATGATCCACGGACCGTGGATGTGTCCGTGGAACAGCCAGCAGAGAAGGTGGCTGGCTGGTCATGAACCACGACCAGTTCCACGGCCAGCACTTGGTTCCACGGACCGTGAAGCTATCCGTGGAAATCCCGACGACTGAAGTTGTCCCAAGTCTTTAAATGTAATCCCACTTCATTTTATTCATTTCCATCAACGTCTTCAACCTCTCAAGACCTTTAGAACCTTCCAAATATTTCATCCACAAGAAAACAAAGAGAATCAAGGATCAATAACAAGAATTGAGGTGAATCAAGTGAAGGAAACCCCATTAAAAGTCATTCAAATCAAGAAAACCCAAGAGAGATGAAATAGGGTTTTAGTGCAAGAAGTGTATCATCAATCAAGGCTTATCCCTCCATCATCTAAGGTAAGTTTCATGACCCTTTTCCCTGTTTTTTAAGTATTTTTTGAAAAC
>NC_081342.1:36125799-36138161 GCF_029784015.1 Lycium ferocissimum | reverse complement strand
TAAGGAGACAAACATTGAAGGAGAACGTTCAAGCGATAGAGTAGCTAAACCAAAAGGTATGTAAGGCTAGTCCCTTCTTTCTGAGCGTGACTCCTATGGTATGAATTCTGGTTTTTTCATGACTTTCTTACATTCCGGAAAATTATGAGTCTATGTTCATAAAAGGCTTCATATGAGATAAAAGGTAAAATATATGTTACAAGTATGATAACGATGATGATGAGTTTGAGTTTAAGGAATCCTAAAGCCATGATAAGATGATTCTACAATTCTAATGACCCCATTTACGATCCCTTGATGTTGCTCGTTGTGTTGCACTCACCTTACAATGTTAATTCCTTCAAGGTGAGGTATGATGAATATGATCACTCCATAATGTAATCGGGGGTTCTCGACCTTATTTCACCTCGATATAGTTATAGATTATCTTTAAGTTCTAATGCATGGTTTATGACGAATGTATGATGATGATAAGCCTATGATAAGTATATGATGATGAGATTCCACCGTGCCTAGATGGCCGGACATGTCACCGCGAAGGCGGGTTGCATACGATTCCACCATGCCTAGATGGCCAGACATGTCACCGCAAAGGCGGACTGCATATGATTATACCGTGCCTAGAGGGCCGGACGCGCGGCACATTTAGTGGGCGGCGATGATGGTTACCGGATCTTTGTCATCGATTTATGGTACATGAGATATGTTTATATATGTATGATGTGTAACATGTATTTACTCTTAAAGGTCAAGCAGCTTATATCTTCATCTCATATCTTATGATTTATTTATTATGTTCATTTTATTCATGCCTTACGTACTCAGTACAATGCTCGTACTGATGTCCTTTTTCTTTGGACGTTGTGGTCATGCTCACAGGGAGATAAGGAGGTGATCTAGATTCGTAGGAGCTATCAGCAGACTTTGAGAGCACTCCATTGTTCCGGAGGTGCCATTGATTTATTATTTTGTGTATATATGTTTTGGGCATACTCGGGTCTGTCCGTCCGGATGTCTAGTACTCTGAAGTAGAGGCTCGTAGATGCGTATGTGTGAGTAGTATGGTCTCACGATTTCCTCATTGTATATATATTATTTTGATAGCCGAAGGGCTTATGTATATAAAGACTTGTGTAATCATTCAGAAGCAGAGGCATTGGTCCGGAAGCTGATCAGGGCCGGTGACTACTGGAACCAAATGGAAAAAGATACAAAAAAATTCATCCGGAAGTGCGATGAGTGCCAATGGCACGCTCCGATGATATATCAACCGGGGGAACTGATACGTTCGGTCCTGTCTCTATGGCCATTCATGAAATAGGGAATGGATAATGGCAGACCTTTACCTTGGGCTCCTAGTAAGGCACGATTCATTTTATTTATGGATGACTATTTTTCTAAATGTGTTGAAGCGCAGGCCATTGAGAAAGTTAGAGAAAAGGAGGTCATTGACTTCATTTTTGTTACACCTTTGAAATTTTTGATTTATTGTCTTGTGAATAGACTAACGTGAGCTTAAGGTGATCATGAATCCCTCACAATATTAAGGGAAGTATTAGATAACTTAAAGTGCGCACCATAAGATTTCAAAGTTGTAGGAATATGTGAAATTTAGTTTGTTGAAGAAAGTGAAATGTAAGACGTGTTCGGAAAGGTTTTTGCTATAATTGAGCTAATATTAATTTGGTAATGTCTATAGGGGCTGCTATAGGGCTTATTATATGGTTAATGAAGTGTTATGTAAGTGCCAAGAAGGCTCCACGAGGATTGGAAGTCAAACAAATCAACGAGAGAAAGTTTCGGATAACTGTGAGTTATACGATCACTTATACGGTCCGTATAACTTTATACGGTCCGTATAAGGGGGGTCCCTATAACATGACCTTTACAGAAAGGGATATTTTCATGGTGGTGTTATACGGTCCACTTATACGGACCGTATAATATTATACGGACCTTATAAGTTGTCCGTATATGTCCATCGGGCAGCTTTTTAGTTCTTGTATAAATAGATGACCCTTGTTCTTTTATGTCATTTCCCACATTTCCACAAGTATTGAGAGCTCCAAAACCCTTCAACAAGCATATTACAGTCCAACCCAAGAGAAAACAAAGATCAAGAGGCAAGAATCAAGATATCCATGTGTTAGAAGTCTTTCTAGGGTTAGTAGACAACAAAAAATTCTTAGGCATTGAAGCTAGGGTTTTCTCACAAGTTGATAACTTGCACTAAAGCCCATTCTTATGAGATAAAAGGTTAGTTTTCATGCTTACTTCATGTTATCATGAATGCTTGGTTGTTGAACAACTTGGGTACAAGAAGAAAGTAGAAAATGAGGTCTAAATGTAGCTTTTATGATGTTTTTGAGTAGTAAGCTAACTTGGGTCATGATTCTTAGTATGATATGGGTATAATCTTGTTATGGAAGGTAGTAATAGTGATGAGGAAGCATTGTATGAAAACGTGCTACGGATGGGGGTGAAGTTGTTAGTATAAGTTGAACATGAGAATGAATTTTGAAGACTTAATGGAATGTGATTACTTGGTTATGATATTGTGGATTTTTGGGAGTTGTTTTGTGATATGGTGAAAGTTGACGAAATAGGGGAAATGCTGCCCAATTTTCATTAGATCATGAATTGTTCTATTTTGAATTTAAGAATATCATTAAGGGTTAACCATGGCATGAATCCTTCTAAATGTAGATTGTCCAAGCTTCGACGGTGAACATTATGTAGTTAAGAAGATAAAGAGGTATGTAAGGCTAACCCTTCTTTCATTAAGGCGTGATTCCTTTGCTATACACCCTCTCATGAGTTCCATAATGTCTTCCAAATGACTCTATCTCTAAAATTACTAAAGCTCATGATCCTCGATACTTTGACGATGCCATTACCTCCCTTATATGATAGTTGATCCTCTAAGGATAGATGTAACGAAAACGATGATGGTAATGATGTTGATGAACTTATGGACTCTTATGTATACGTGTCTAAGTATGTATGACTATTATGTAACACCGAGCTTATATGGCCAGGTATGATACCTATCGCGCACACACCAATGCAGTTGGGTATGGATAACACTGAGCCTTGGTAGTGCTAGGTATGTATAACACCGAACCTTATCATGATTGCGTATGTAAGACACCAAACCTCTATGGTCCGGTGTGATGCTTCTAAATGTATGAATGTGTGAAATGGAAGTTTCCCATTAGAAAGAGGGTAAGTAAATATGACGAACGTCGCTAGAGGTATACCTAGCTGTTTCATTTCATGACTTGTCTATCTCATGTTATTTCCTATGCTTTCATTATGTTATTGACTATGCTTTACATACTCAGTACATTATTCGTACTGACGTCCTTTTATTTGTGGACGCTGCGTCATGCCCGCAGGTGGACAGAGAGATAGACTTGATCCATAGATTACTTGTTCAGGGACTGCATAGAGGAGCTCCATTTCATCCGGAGCTACAGCTGTTGGTATTATTATTTTGTGTGCATACATATGGGCATGGTGGGGTCCTGTCCCATCTATATGATGTTACATACTCTCTTTAGAGGCTAGTAGATAGTTGTGTACAGCTAGATGTCTTGTGGCCTTGTTGGCCCACATTTTGTATATTATTTTGTTAGCCTCATCGGCTTGTGTATATGGATATCGTTATTGACGTTGATGATGATCTAAATGTGTCATTGCCCAATGAGATTAGTATTATTGATGCATAGAAATCATGCATAGGCCATGTGGCTCACCTAGATGTGAATATGAATGTACGATAAGAGGTGCGCGAGTGGGTTAGCACCGGGTGCCCGTCATGGCGGTTCGATTGGGTTGTGACAATTTGGGATCACACCGTCTGTCGGTTCGGTATTCTGTTACACCTCAAAATTTTTTTGTTAACGTACAGTGAATAGGCCAATGAAGGGCATGATATATATGATGTTTAGATAAGCAAGAAATAGCAATTGATGGTTCTAATTAAGATTTCCAAAGACATTCGAGTTAAAGAAAGAAAGTTGTTAAGGAAAGCGAGTTATAAGTTGTGTGTCGGGCAAAGTTACGAGTATCGAGTTGATGATGTTTTAATGACATTTTTGAGAAGGGTTATAACGTCCCTTAGATTGCTAATGAAGTGATAAAAAAGTGTCAAGAAGGTTCCATAAGGATTGGAGATAAAACGAAACGACGGGAACAACTTTGGTGGAACTGTGAGTTCCACGACCATGTTCCACGGACAGCATCATGATCCACGGACAGTGGATGAGTCCATGGAACTGCAAGCAGAAATGGTGGCTGGCTGGTCATGAACCACGACCAGTTCCACGGCCAACACAAGGTTCCACGGACCGTGGAACAGTCCGTGGAACTCTCGACGACTGAAATGTTCCAAGTCTTTAAATGTGATTCCCACTTCATTTATTTCATTTTCATCCACTTCTTCCACCTCTCAAGACCTCTAGAACCTTCCACACAATTCATCCATAAGAAAACCAAAGATCAATAACAAGAATTGGAGTGAATCAAGTGAAGGAAACCTCATTAAAGTCATCCAACTCAAGAAATCTCACGAAAGGTGAAATAGGGTTTTGGTGCTAGAAGAATACTTCCACTCAAGGCTTGTTTCTACGTTATCTAAGGTGAGTTTCATGGTATTTTCATGATGTTTGAAGTGTTAATAAGTTGAAGCACCTGGATTGTAGAAGAGTATAGAAAATGGGTCCTAAAATTGGTGAATAGTGCTATTGTTGAGTAGTAATTGGAATGAATCATAAAAATGGAAATGTTGAGGTTATAAAAAAGTTATAAATGACATTTAGAACATGGAATGAGTATTATATGGGAAAGAACACGATAGTGAACTTTGGTCGTGAACATGGAGAATTTGGAGTGAAATTGTGAAATATGGGCAATGCAATTGAATGATGCTTATTGTTTATGATATTGTGATTGCTGTTGTGAATGTTGGGAGTTGATAGGGAATATGGAGGAAAGTAGTGTAAACAAAGGAAAGGCTACCCAATTTTCTTTAGCTTTAGTAAGTACGTTCTTATGATTGTATAGCTAATGACGATACGAATTCCTTGAAGGTATAAACGAGTGCATCAAAGGGGAACGAGCAAGCAATAGAATAGTCAAGCGACAAAGGTATGTGAGGCTAGTCCCTTCTTCCTAAGGCATGAATCCTATGCATGAATTTCATATCTTCAAGAAAGTTAAGCGTCCTCGTTCATGAATAGCTATATGAGATAAGAGTTATGATACGAGCACCATAATGAGTTATGACATGATGTTCCTAATGAAGCTAATGATGCTATTTATAATCTATTGATGTTGATCATTGTATACACTCACCTTATGTTTGTTCCTTCAAGGTGAGGCAGAATGCTTATGAATGCTCCATAATGAAATCGGGGGTCCACGACCTTATGTCACCCCGATAGAGTATGATTGTCTATGAGTCTCTATGCATGCATTATAATGAGTTATGATAAGCATACTATGATGAGCATATTATGACAAGTATGATAATGAGCATACGATGATATCACACCGTGCCTATATGGCCAGGCAGTCACCGCCAAGGTAGGCAGCTATACACCATGGCCAGATGGCACGGGCAGACACCACTAGTGGGCAGCATGAGATGGTACCCCGGACGCGGGAGGCCTAGACGTGGGCTAATTTTATTGATTATCACACCGTACCTATATTGGTCGGGCAGCTTATACATTTATGCATATATGATATGATGATGAGTATGAAAGTAAGCCAGTTGCATTATTTCTTTTATGATTCAGTCAGTCAAAGATGCCTCCTCATTTTATTGATGTTTCATTATTATTTATGCCTTACATACTCAGTACAATACTCATACTGACGTCCGTTTTCTTTGGACGTTGTGTTCACGCCCACAGATAGACAGGGAGGCGATCCAGACTCATAGGAGCCACTAGCTGAATGTTACACCTCAAAATTTTTTCCATTAACGTACAGTGAATAGGCCAATGAGGGGCATGATATGTATGATGTTTAGATAAGAAAGAAATAGCAATTGATGGTTCTAATTAAGATTTCCAAAGACATTCGAGTTAAAGAAAGAAAGTTGTTAAGGAAAGCGAGTTATAAGTTGTGTGTCGGGCAAAGTTACGAGTATCGAGTTGATGATGTTTTAATGACGTTTTGGAGAAGGGTTATAACGTCCCTTAGATTGCTAATGAAGTGATAAACAAGTGTCAAGAAGGTTCCATAAGGATTGGAGATCAAACGAAACGACGGGAACAACTTTGGTGGAACTGTGAGTTCCACGACCATGTTCCACGGACATCATCATGATCCACGGACCGTGGATGAGTCCGTGGAACTGCCATCAGAAATGGTGGCTGGCTGGTCATGAACCACGACCAGTTCCATGGCCAACACAAGGTTCCACGGACCGTGGAACAGTCCGTGGAACTCCCGACGACTGAAATGTTCCAAGTCTTTAAATGTGATTCCCACTTCATTTATTTCATTTCCATCCACTTCTTCCACCTCTCAAGACCTCTAGAACCTTCCACACAATTCATCCACGAGAAAACAAAGGAAACCAAAGATCAATAACAAGAATTGGAGTGAATCAAGTGAAGGAAACCTCATTAAAGTCATCCAACTCAAGAAATCTCAAGAAAGGTGAAATAGGGTTTTGGTGCTAGAAGAATACTTCCACTCAAGGCTTGTTTCTACGTTATCTAAGGTGAGTGTCATGGTATTTTCATGATGTTTGAAGTGTTAATAAGTTGAAGCACCTGGATTGTAGAAGAGTATAGAAAATGGGTCCTAAAATGGGTGAATAGTGCTATTGTTGAGTAGTAATTGGAATGAATCATAAAAATGGAAATGTTGAGGTTATAAATACTTTATAAATGACATTTAGAACATGGAATGAGTATTATATGTGAAAGAACACGATAGTGAACTTTGGTCGTGAACATGGAGAATTTGGAGTGAAATTGTGAAGTATGGGCAATGCAATTGAATGATGCTTATTGTTTATGATATTGTGATTGCTATTGTGAATGTTGGGAGTTGATAGGGAATATGGATGAAAGTAGTGTAAACAAAGGAAATGCTGCCCAATTTTCTTTAGCTTTAGTAAGTACGTTCTTATGATTGTCTAGCTAATGACGATACGAATTCCTTGAAGGTATAAACGAGTGCATCAAAGGGGAACGAGCAAGCAATAGAATAGTTAAGCGACAAAGCTATGTGAGGCTAGTCCCTTCTTCCTAAGGCATGAATCCTATGTATGAATTTCCTATCTTCAAGAAAGTTAAGAGTCCTCGTTCATGAATAGCTATATGAGATAAGAGTTACGATACGAGCACGATAATGAGTTATGACATGATGTTCCTAAAAAGGCTAATGATGCTATTTATAATCTATTGATGTTGATCATTGTATACACTCACCTTATGTTTGTTCCTTCAAGGTGAGGCAGAACGCTTATGAATGCTCCATAATGAAATCGGGGGTCCACGACCTTATGTCACCCCGATAGAGTATGATTGTCTATGAGTCTCTATGCATGCATTATAATGATTTATGATAAGTATCCTATGATGAGCATATTATGACAAGTATGATAATGAGCATACGATGATATCACACCGTGCCTATATGGCTAGGCAGTCACCGCCAAGGCGGGCAGCTATACACCATGGCCAGATGGCATGGGCAGATACCACTAGTGGGCGGCATGAGATGGTACCCCAGACACGGGAGGCCTGGACGCGGGCTAATGTTATTGTTTATCACACCGTACCTATATTGGTCGGGAAGCTTATAGATTTATGCATATATGATATGATGATGAGTATGAAAGTAAGCCCGTTGCATTATTTCTTTTATGATTCAGTCAGTCAAAGAAGCCTCCTCATTTTATTGATGTTTCATTATTATTTATGCCTTACATACTCAGTACAATACTCGTACTGACGTCCGTTTTCTTTGGACGCTGTGTTCATGCCCACAGGTAGACAGGGAGGCGATCCAGACTCATAGGAGCCACTAGCTGAATGTTACACCTCGAAAAATTTTTCGTTAACGTACATTGAATAGGCCAATGAAGGGCATGATATATATGATGTTTAGATAAGCAAGAAATAGCAATTGATGGTACTAATTAAGATTTTCAATGACATTCGAGTTAAAGAAAGAAAGTTGTTAAGGAAAGCGAGTTATAAGTTGTGTGTCGGGAAAAGTTACGAGTATCGAGTTGATGATGTTTTAATGACATTTTGGAGAAGGGTTATAACAGCCCTTGGATTTCTAATGAAGTGATAAACATGTGTTAAGAAGGTTCCATAAGGATTGGAGATCAAACGAAACGACGGGAACAACTTTGGTGGAACTGTGAGTTCCACGACCATGCTCCACGAACATCATCATGATCCACGGACCGTGGATGAGTCCGTGGAACTGCCATCAGAAATGGTGGCTGGCTGGTCATGAACCACGACCAGTTCCACGGCCAACACAAGGTTCCACGGACCGTGGAACAGTCCGTGGAACTCCCGACGACTGAAATGTTCCAAGTCTTTAAATGTGATTCCCACTTCATTTATTTCATTTTCATCCACTTCTTCCACCTCCCAAGACCTCTAGAACCTTCCACATAATTCATCCACAAGAAAACCAAGGAAACCAAAGATCAATAACAAGAATTGGAGTGAATCAAGTGAAGGAAACCTCATTAAAGTCATCCAACTCAAGAAATCTCAAGAAAGGTGAAATAGGGTTTTGGTGCTAGAAGAATACTTCCACTCAAGGCTAGTTTCTATGTTATCTAAGGTGAGTGTCATGGTATTTTCATGATGTTTGAAGTGTTAATAAGTTGAAGCACCTGGATTGTAGAAGAGTATAGAAAATGGGTCCTAAAATGGGTGAATAGTGCTATTGTTGAGTAGTAATTGGAATGAATCATAAAAATGGAAATGTTGAGGTTATAAATACGTTATAAATGACATTTAGAACATGGAATGAGTATTATATGTGAAAGAACACGATAGTGAACTTTGGTCGTGAACATGGAGAATTTGGAGTGAAATTGTGAAGTATGGGCAATGCAATTGAATGATGCTTATTGTTTATGATATTGTGATTGCTGTTGTGAATGTTGGGAGTTGATAGGGAATATGGAGGAAAGTAGTGTAAACAAAGGAAATGCTGCCCAATTTTCTTTAGCTTTAGTAGTACGTTCTTATGATTATCTAGCTAATGACGATACGAATTCCTTGAAGGTATAAACGAGTGCATCAAAGGGGAACGAGCAAGCAATAGAATAGTTAAGCGACAAAGGTATGTGAGGCTAGTCCCTTCTTCCTAAGGCATGAATCCTATGTATGAATTTCCTATGTTCAAGAAAGTTAAGAGTCCTCGTTCATGAATATGTTCTATATGAAGATAAGAGTTACGATACGAGCACGATAACGAGTTATGACATGATGTTCCTAAAAATGGCTCTATGATGCTATTTATAATCTACGATGATATCACACCGATGTTGCCATCATCCAGTATGGGTAGATACACTCACCTTATGTTTGTTCCTTCAAGGTGAGGGCGTAATTTCTTTTATGATTCTCAGTTAAATGCTCCATAATAAAATCGGGGTCCACGACCTTATGTCACCCCGATAGAGTATGATTGTCTATGAGTCTCTAGATAAGCAAGAAATGCATGCATTATAATGATTTATGATAAGTATACTATGATGAGCATATTATGACAAGTATGATAATGTTAAGAAGGTTCCAGCATACGATGATATCACACCGTGCCTATATGGACCGTGGATGAGTCCGTGGAACTGCCACAGAAATGGTAGCTGGCTGGTCATGAACCACGACCGGGTTCGGATGGAAGTGGAACGATCGGAGACTATACACCATGGCCTTTTGGCATGGGTAGATACACCACTAGTGGGCGATCAATAACAAGAATTGGAGTGAATGAAGTGAAGGAAACCTCATTAAAAGTCATCCCAACTCAAGAAATCATGAGATGGTACCCCGGATTGTTTCTACGTTATCTAAGGTGAGTTTCATGGGAGGCACCTGGACGCGGGCTAATGTTATTTAAATTATCATTTAGAACATGGACCGTACCATGATATTGGTCGTGAACATGGAGAATTTGGAGTGAAATTGTGATACATTTATGCATATATGATATGATTGTCTATGATATGAAAGTAAGCCCGTTGCATTATTTCTTTTATGATTCGTTCATGAATAGGTATATAAGATATGAAAGAAGCCTCTTCATTTTATTGATGTTTCATTATTATTTATGCCTTACATACGGGGGTCCACGACCTTATGTCACAATACTTGTCGTCTACCGATGTCCGTTTTCTTTGGACGCCGTGTTCATGCCCACGGCATGAGATGGTACCCCGGACGGGAGGCGATCCGTACTATATTGGTCGGGCGCTTTATATTTATGATATATGCCACTTTTATGATTCGGTCGAATGTTACACATCGAAAAATTTTCCGTTAACGTACAGTGAATGGGCCAATGAAGGGCATGATATATATCACATTTAGATAAGCAAGAAATAGCAATTGATGGTTCTAATTAAGATTTCCAAAGACATTCGAGTTAAAGAAAAAAAGTTGTTTAGGAAAGCGAGTTATATGTTGTGTGTCGGGAAAAGTTAAGAATATCGAGTTGATGATGTTTTAATGACGTTTGGGAGAGGGGTTATAACGTCCCTTATATTTCTAATGAAGTGATAAACAAATGTCAAGAAGGTTCCATAAGGATTGGAGATCAAACGAAACGACGGGAACAACTTTGGTGGAACTGTGAGTTCCACGACCATGTTCCATGGACAGCATCATGATCCACGGACCGTGGATGAGTCTGTGGAACTGCCAGCAGAAATGGTGGCTGGCTGGTCATGGACCACGACCAGTTCCACGGCTAACACAAGGTTCCACGGACCGTGGAACAGTCCGTGGAACTCCCGACGATTGAAATGTTCCAAGTCTTTAAATGTGATTCGCACTTCATTAATTTCATTTCCATCCACTTCTTCCACCTCTCAAGACCTCTAGAACCTTCCACACAATTCATCCACAAGAAAACCAAAGATCAATAACAAGAATTGGAGTGAATCAAGTGAAGGAAACGGTCACGACCCAACGCCGTAGGCCGTGACTAGTGCCCAAGTCGGGCACCCGTATACTCCTGTTACCTATAATCATACATCGCTAGCATGAACGGACTGATAAGCATGAAGGCAAGACATAGCAAGTCGCAGCTACTTATCCCCCGAAGAGTTATAACCTTTACCGATTAATATCGCACAAAGCCGACAAGGTGTCATATATATATATATAGGGAACGTCCCAACAAAACATAAGCCGTGAAGGCTACCTTCATACACAGCTGCCATGATAAACATATATATCTACGCAAGCCGACAAGGCTGCCACTACAAATGAGTACGCCCCAACACAAGTCATAACCATACAACAAAACAACAACCACACACAGACCCACACTTGTGACCACGTTTTACCTTAAGAGTGACAATGACATCATATGACGGGACAGGGCCCCGTCGTACCCTGAACGACAACATATGTACATATCAAAAGGTTATACCACGAAACTATGCTCCGGAACGAAGGAGCACTCTGAAATAGCTGGATGGATATCCTAGGCTGGCGGATCTCCGCAACGAGTGTCTGTACCTGCGGGCATGAAACGCAGCCCCCCCGAAGAAAGGGGGTCGGTTTAATATGTACTAAGTATGTAAAAAAGCACGAAACATAGTAAATGGAATCATATCTATAACAAGGTGAACAGGGATCCAATGCAACAACGAGTTTTATAAAACTTGCCTTTGAACATATCTCATACGTATCGTTCTCATATCAATGTCAATATAATGTTTTGTAATCAAAGGCGCATAATCATTACGTATATAACATATATAACGTGTTAAAATCTTTAGTAAAGGACTCGGTAAGAAAAATCATGTCATAGTCATACATATATATATATATAACGTGTCCCGCCCTTTAGTGGGACTCGGTAGTTAAAAACCATAGTCTCATAAACATAAACATATACGTGTCCCGCCCTTTAGTAAGGGACTCGGTAATAAGGAATCATATGCCATCTGACGCCCCCCATATCATCACATCATCATATCATCTATCATCATATGTATATATATATAATGTGTCCCGCCCTCCTAGCGAGGGACTCGGTGAGTATTATAATAGATACGCGCACGAGAACGTACCTCGGCCGGGGACTCGGTGAAGGAGATATCGCGGTAAGCACGAGCGAGTAATAAC
>NC_081342.1:36074557-36125699 GCF_029784015.1 Lycium ferocissimum | reverse complement strand
TGCAATATAATGAGTTATGATAAGCATACTATGATGAGCATATTATGACAAGTATGATAATGAGCATACGATGATATCACACCGTGCCTATATGGCCGGGCAGTCACCGCCAAGGCGGGTAGCTATACACCATGGCTAGATGGCATGGGCAGACACCACTAGTGAGCAGGCATGAGATGGTACCCCAGATGCGGGAGGCCTGGACGCAGGCTAATGTTATTGATTATCACACCGTACCTATATTGGTCGGGCAGCTTATACATTTATGCATATATGATATGATGATGAGTATGAAGTAGTAAGCCAGTTGCATTATTTCATTTATGATTCGATCGATCCGTATGCCTCCTCATTTTATTGATGTTTCATTATTATTTATGCCTTACATACTCGGTACAATACTCGTACGACGTTCGTTTTCTTTGGACGTTGTGTTCATGCTCGGGAGTAGAACGGGGAGGCGATCCCGGTTCATGGAGCCACTTGGGCGATTGAGAGCACTCCACACTTCCGAGGTGCCATTGATTATTCTTTTGGTATATATGTATGTATATATATTTTGGGCACGACGGGGTCCTGTCCGTCCGTATGTCTAGTACTCTAGTAGAGGCTCATAGATATGCAGTGTGGGTAGTATGGTCCCATAGACTTCATGTATATGCATATATATATATATATATATATGTTGCTTTGATAGCCGAAGGGCTTATGTTTATATAAGTAAATATGTTCCAAATGATGATAGTTTTCTATGATTATGAGTATATACTATGAATGAGAGCAGATAAGTAACAAAATGTGCGGTGTTCGGTGGTTAGCCCCGGATACCCGTCATGGCCCATAGCCCGGGTCGTGACATATTCCCACCGAGATAACGAGTGATAACGGCCGATAGTTCATTGGCTATAAGGTTAATAATTTCCTTGAAGGTTTGAAAATCAAGAAGATTATATCAACTCTATATCACCCAAGTATGAACGGGTAAGCGGAGTCAACAAACGAAACCATTATTCAGAATCTAAGGAAGCACTTGGAGAAGTCAAAGCACAAATGGAAAGAAGTTTTGTCGGAGGTACTTGGGGCGTATAAAACGACCTCAAAGTCGAGCACTGGAGAAACACCATTTTCTCTAGTGTATGATGCCGAGGCCTTAATTCTTTTGGAAGTTAGAGAACCAAGCTTAAGAATCCAGTACGCCACGGATGAATCAAACGAGGAGGCTATGGCCGCAAAGCTTGATTTAACAGATGAACTTTGTGAAAATGCGTTGGTCCAGTTAGCAGTGCAGAAACAACGGATGGGAAGATATTACAATCGAAGAATGAATCTTCGACACTTGTAAGTTGGGGATTTAGTTCTACGGAAAGTTATCCTTCACACTAAAAATCACAACGACGGGAAGTTGGGTCCGAATTGGGAAGGATCGTACAGAGTAACCAGAATAACTGGTAAAGGCTCGTACCAACTGGAATCTGAAGATAGCAAACAATTGCAAACAAATTGGACCGTGGCACACTTGGAAAGATATTATTGCTAAGGTATGGATCGCTAACCCTTTGTGAACTCCTTAAGTTTGTTTGTCAATTGACCCTTGCAGGTACAGACCAGAACAAAGCTCAAAAAGGTAGAATTAGGTCTGAAAACACGTGTTGCACTCTTTTTCCTTTAGCTCAATTTTGTCCCGAAGTAGGTTTTCCGTCAAGGTTTTTAACGAGACAACAACGCATAACGTGTTACTTTTCATATCGAAGACCAGCTAAGTGATGGGGACTGCCCAACATCGACTTTTATAGTGTTCGACTTCTCATAATTCAAACATAAACACTAGGGGACTACCATACCCTCGACAAGTTCGAGGTCTCTTAAAGAAGCCAAATTTTTTTTTGTATTTTTTGCACCTTCTGCACTAGGATTTGTTGTAAGGGCCAAACGACCGAATGAATCGTACCTGGCTAGTTTACTTGCTATGGCAAGGGCATAAAAAATCAAATGAGTCATCCAGTTGCTTGTACGAGACAAATGTTTGAAATGAGAAGAGCACTTCAGTTAAAATTTGTGTCAACTGTACTCTTGCGTGAATATTCATTTAACATTCCCGAGCAATTAATCTTTAAAGCCCACGGGCTACCCTCAATTGGGGACTGTCGTCACAAAATAGATGAAACAAAACGAAGGCACTAAAATCATAGTGAACTAAGCCTAATTTGTAAAGACTTCAAATAGTCTAAAATGTTAGAAGCAATTAAAACTTATATGCTCGAAATGGTTTGGAGACGTCCGAATTCACAAGCATAAAAGAAAGGCCCTTACATAAAAGCCTTTAAAAGACAATTACCGGCAGAAAAGACACTGTCTAAAATGAGCATAAAACTTTTAAATTAAGTTGGTTCAAAATTTCGTTAAGATTTACTCAAGGTTGAGTCTAGTTCATACTCAGACAAGGTAACGTCATTAATGTTATCCAATTCAAAAGTCAAAGTCATCTAAATTAAATCTTCTTCAGTTAAGTATTGAAAGCAGAAGAATGCTCGAAAAGCAAACACCGACAGAATAAAGTCGAACCAAATTTTTCATTTTATATAAACAGAAGGCCGAAGACAAACCTTGAGAAACTTACAAAGAAATCAAAAGAAAATACAAAGTCTTTCTAAGCCTATCTAATCCTCCGAAGAGGAATCCGAGCCATCAGAGCTGGAGCCTTCGGGATCATCCTCTGAGCTATCCTCAAGGAGTATTTTCTGAGCTTTACTCTCTACTACCCCTGCCTCCTCGATTTTGGCAACAATGTTCTCAATTCCACCTCGAGCTTCTTCCAAAGTAGCCCTCCGAGATTTTCATCTGTCATGCTCAACCTTTAACATGGATTGAGCCTTGGCCACTACAATATCATCACGGGCATGGTTCCTTTCGACCAAGGCTTGCTGCAGTTGGGCTGTCAGCTCAGCATTTCTTTGACTAAGGGTGTCAAGGGCTTGGGCAGAAGTTTCAAGCTCACCCCTAAGTTCTTCGATGGCTTTGGCCCAGCTTTCAGCCTTTTCCTGAGCAACCCCCAAGACTTCTTTCTAGAAGACCCTCTCGGCCTCAATCTGGGTAAACCTCTCCCCCGTGCTGACAGCCTCGGACTTGAGAGAGTCCAGTTCTTGCCTAAGTTGGGCAATAGTGCCTGCTACTCCTCGAATTGCCTAGTAAAAGCGGAGGCCTCCTGATTGAGCTGCCTATTGTTAGCCTCGAGGACCTTATTTTTCTTGATCATGTCCTCGAGATCATTCTTTGATCGAAGGCTTTTCTCTTTAGCTTCAACAAGCTAGTCTCTGAGGGCCGAAGGGTCACCAACATGACGCAGCTGGTCTTCTCTTTGCTGTAGGAGAAATTTTAACTTTTCAGTTTCTCGACCTTAGGCATCTAGTTGGCTCAGCAGATCGTCCATCTCCCGCATGGCTCTAACAAAACCTTTGATCTCGGGCACGATAGACGACAATAGAGAATAAAGTTAAAAATCAGCAAGCAATAAGAGTTACTCGAAACAAATAAAACTTTTTGGAAGGATGAGATGTTTACCCGCTTGGCAGCATGCATGCCGTCGTTAAAAAGATATTGCCAGGAGACTCGCGCCATCTTTTCCCTATCGGATATTGACACGAGGGGGCAGAGATAACTGGCTACCCCAAAGGTCAGGACAAGAAGTTGGTGTCCTCAGGAGCGGTAATGTTGACTGACCTCATTCTTTTTGGGTTGACGCTCGGAGCCAGAAAGGTGTCCATGAGCTCTGATCGCGATCTAGATTCGGATATCCTGGGGGACCGGGAAGGCTCCTTTGATCTTTGAAGAATAGCGAGGTGGCCAAACTCAGAGGCATTCGCCATCACAGCAGACGTGGAAGCAACCCCATCATCAGGGAATATATGGTCAAAACCTTTCTCCCCAAAAGGTATGGGCCGGAGGTGAAGAGGGAGTTGATTCGGCCTACCTGGTCCTCTTGGCCGCAAGCTCTTCTTCCAGAGACGTGTCATCCTCAACTACGATAGTCTCCACCTGAGGCACGGCAACCTTTAACCGGGCCAGTAATTGAAAAACATTGACGATGGGGACTGAAAGGTTTTCAGCCGAGCCATCGGCAATAGGATTGGTCGAACCAATGATAATATTTTCCTCCAAAACATTTACCAGAGTAGGTTCCGCCTCGGCGGCAGCAGTTGTGGTGGATCCGGTGCTGACTCTCGCTATCAGAACATCATCATTCGGGAAGTCGCTCAAACCCCAAACTCCTGAAGCGCTGCCAACACCCTTAGAGCTTTTCTTTTTTTGTTAACCCATCGAAGATGACTTCGGGGGGCTGGAGGACTTGGCCTTCTTTTTCTTCTCCTCTGCCTCGGCAATGAGTCGCGCTGAGTCCGACGGATCAAACTCTGAACTTGGCGCAAGAGGGGCATCGGTTGGTTCATGCCATGGGATTACGGAACCCTTCGGCAAGCTTGAGAAAGATGTCAAAGTTAGAGAAAAAGATGCATGAAGGGAAGAACACAAAGCAAAAAAGAAAAAAGAAAAAAGAAAGAGATCCACTTATCGTGATTTTTTGCTACCCATTTCTTGTCGGATAGCTCTTTTCACATGCATAGTTAATGCGGGCATTGGCATATAATGCCCTCCACCCAATTGTGGAAATTTTCTATTTCCTCTGGCATCCATGCAACCACTAAAATAAAATAAAGAATTAGATAACAGTGAAAAGCACACGGAGAAAATAAAGTATTACGTTTATCGTTCCACCATTCAGGGAATGGCATGAATACCTCTGGAATTATCTCCGCAGTTTTGACCCTGACAAAATGTTCCACCCAAGCTTGGTCTTTGTTCTCATTGACACTGGAGAGGATAGGGTGTTTCCCTCATTTGGAAAGCTTTACAACTCCACTACGGAAGACACGCGGACAATACAGCTAGATCAAATGGTGCAAAGTGAATTCCGCGTTGATGTTGTTCGCCAAAAAGCGGAGGCAAGTTACGATCCTCCAAACATTCGGGCCAATTTGTGCCTTACGTTCGGCACATATCAAGAATGACCTGATCGATCGGGGGATCAAGTTTAAACGTGAAGGGATAAGTGTAACCATTTGAGCATCCCTCCACGAAGGTGGTGATGTTATCATCTCAACCCGGAACAACGATCTCTGAAAGACGGTTTGTCCAACCGCATTCAGTTCGGACTTGTGGGAGGTCCGTCGCCGTGATCGAAGAAGGATATCGTCAGACATCAAAGCCCCTGTTGGCCTTATTCATAGCTGTCTCGACAGCGAACTCGGTGTCGAAATGGAAGTGAAAGTGTGCAGGCAGAATATTCTGTGGCTGAGGTTTGAAGAGATCGACTCGAGTGCTAACCTCGAGGCTAGCAACGACGTTAGCCACCGGAGGTGGAGAAGCAGCCGATGAAGCATTTCTAGAAGAAAATCGGGAGTTCGTTGCCATTTTGAAGATTTAAAGGTTCTGATGAAGATTCGAAGATTGGTATAAAGATATACAGGAAAATATGAAAATTTGAAGATCTATATGAAGATTTGAAGGTTTCATATGAATGTTTAAAGGTTCAGATGAAGATTCCCAGGGAAAGATGAAGATATAAAGGTTACAGATGAAAGTTTGAAGGAAGGCAAGAACAAGCGTCGAGGAGTAAGTAATCGAGTAGTAAATAGTGAAAAATGAAGGGAATCAAACATTTATAGAGGGAGAATAGTTATGGCGAAACGTTTCAATTTGAAAACCAAAGGGACATCCAATCAGGAAGATACACGTGTCCGAAGTCAGACAGATGTGATGTGAAAGGATGTTTTTTTTCCCGCCTATTTTGAAACTTACAAGAGAAGATACCAAGGTTATCATTCCACTTCCCATCACTCCGATAAACTTTAATCCAGGAAGTGTGGGGACTATCTGTATACGGTAAAAACTGGTGTAAAGTGCAACGAGAGGTCGAAGTAAAATATGAACGACGACAAATGTGGCGTTAAATTGAGTTCGGTGGTTCGGATGAATTAATGTCCGAGGAGTCATTGGCCCACTAAACTGAAGAGACACTAGAAGCTGAAGTGATACCAGAGACCGAAGAGACGCCAGTCAACACATGAGAGAAATCTGTTACGGGCCGGACTTCTAGCCGTCCGTTACGCCGTCTGTTACGCGGACAACTATGGAGGCACCATCGTTAGTATTAGGGTTTTATCAGGCTTTTAGGGTTAAGGAGAGGCCCATTCTTGTACTATAAAAGGGGGTGAAACCCTTTCATTCGGCCTCTCTAATTTTTTACGCTGACTACACCTACTTTGTAACATCTCTCCTAAAAGCTCAAGCTCTCTTCCAATTTGGCCCGGGTTCACAGTTCTATACTTCGGACCGGACCAATTTTCCAGTGAAGTTATACACGATATAGGCTATTATTCTCTTTATTTGCTATATTCAATTGATTGTTATCTCTTGTTTCATTAAGTTGACAACTAATCAAACCACGTATCCTTTAAACCGCGTATAATTTTGATTGTTACCTTTTTAGGGGTAAACATTGGTCATGACCCTTAGGATCCGTTTGGACATGGTTTGAAATCCCAAATCATGCCTTTTTGGATGATTTGGGATTTCATCTCATGATATGAAACCATGGTTTCAAACCATGGTTTCAAATCACATGTCCAAACGCCTACTTAGTATATTGTTCCTACTCAATATGTCGAGTCCTAGGTATACCATGGAGAGGGTATTGAAATGCTTCAAAGTTGGTCTACATACAGGGATTAGAGGGGAGTCAACTGTTCTGTTAAAGGAAAACACTCTAGTCTCCAGATCTATTTTCTTAACAAAGCAACCCAAAGAGAAAGGAAAGGACAAACGTTTTACACCTGTTAGTTACTTAAAAAAGGGAAAACAAAAAGGAAAAGAAAAGATCAAAAGGAAAAGATATACACATGCTTTCTTTCGAAGCAAAAGATATATTGCGGGGAATCCATGGTTGTCCTATACGTATGATCGTATTCTGCATCTTTCTTATACTACCTTAATTATTAAGAGCTACGTACTCCGCGGAAAAATATTTACCAACCCTTTTGAGTGGAAGGAATTGCTTGCAAGAGGGCCAGCACACACACACATAGGTGTATGTATGTATGTGTATATATATATATATATATATATATATATGGATTTCCACGTGCTTGGGAAGATCGTTGTAATGAACAAAAGGGTGATAGGGATACGTTACAACGTCATTCCTTAATAAGTGAATTTAATTTGAGAAAAAGAAACATATGATGTAAATTAGCATGAAGAGGCTAGGGGACCAGAAAATAATGGAAATCAAAGTTCCTCCTTTTCTTCAAGAAAATTGACTACTAACAGCTTCTGAGAATTCCCTTTCCTAGTGCTTTGGGAACATTTAGCCTTTCTATATATTTCGGTGCTTCTCCGTTTGTTCAATATACTTAGCTTGCTAAGTCCACAACCTTCGTCCTTTTACTAATGATCATCTATTGATTAATGTAGAATATATATCTCGGTACTTCTAAATTTGACATGTTTTATTTATTGTATATCTAAACTTTGTATAGTCCTAATTATCCTTTGAACGTTGCATTTCCATAGTAACCCCCATAACAAATCTCACCTAATAGGGTGAGAAACATGCACTAACACGTGTATTGTTTGTCCATGTGACATTTTATTTAAATAAAATATATTTTATATCTTTTTAACTTTGTTAACTTTTTGGATAATCTTTGTAGCACCCCAAAAAGTTATTAACTTTCTAAAGGTCATTAAGAAGTTCTATACGCGCTAACTACATTAATTAATTTGCATGTGAAAGAGGACGAATGAAATGAAAGATATTACGTGGACAAGATGATAAGTGTACAAGGTGGATTGAAAGTGATTTAGGATCTAAAGAGTTTTAAGATTACAACTCTTTGTATCTAAGGAACTGACTATTATAGTATATATCCCCTGTCTACACTTCTCTCTGAGTGTAGCTAACTTCTTTAAAGACTCTACCCGGTCTAAAAAAAACCCTTGCAACTCAATACAACACCTAATTCAAAATCTATACAAAGGCTTGTGTATACGTACCTATAACTTGTTATTGGTCGCTTAAATTCATATAGCTATGGGATCCGAATTTTGATGCTAACACAAGAAATCCACTAATAAGCTAGATGAATCATTTTAATCTAGAGATTTTTTCATTCCTTTCATAGATCACTTAACTAGAAAACATTATTGAGCTAGATTACTTAATGGTCAGCAAATAAGCTCTGGTAGTTAGTTTACCTACTTCAAAAGTCTCCCTTTCTTTCTCAAATTTCATGTCCAATCCAACTATATGTCGTATATATAAATTACAACAGAGAGAATATTAGGTTTTTGAATATTCAGCAGATTTTTTATTTTTTTGAGTGGCTATTTAAACCCCTATATATTGTTCATAAAATTTCTAGGAGACAATTTTCAAACATATTTTTACTAGCTTAATTAGATCATCTCTAGTAATTAGTATACATATATATTGCAGGATCTTTTCGTTGCGGGAAATTTTTCAAGTTCGCCGTGTTAGAATGTGCAATGTCAGAGCTGAGGAAGAACCCACACACAATGAAAAGAGCCAAAGCCGAACTTGCATAAGTTGTTGGCAAAGCAAAGGCAATAGAAAAAGTCTATGTCGCTCGCCTTCCTTATTTGCACTTCATTCTTAAAGAGACTTTGCGAATACACCCACTTGTTACCCTTTTGTCTCGTAAGGCCAAGCAAGATATTGAACTTTGTGGCTACATTATCCCAAAGGGTTCACAAGTCATAGTGAACATATTGTTCAATTGGTCATGAACCTGCTATTTGGGAGGACCCTTTGTCATTTAAACCTGAAAGGTTTTGGGATTCGAATAATCTGGATATTGGTAGCCAAGATGAATTTGAGCTCGTTCCCTTTGGTGTTGGACATGAAGTATTATTTCAATTGGCATGACAACAGCCAAAACATATGTAATAAAGTGGAGACGGTAATATATATGTGGAGACGGTAATAAAGTGGAGACGGTAATTATGTTGCAATATATAGTCTTGCATATTGAGTTTCAGACATGGCTCTTACATATTTTACCTAATTTGTCAAAACATCCAGTACATTTCTAGCTAAGTTTTAACTCGCTCAAACCTGTGTTTCACATTGGTTAAATAAATGTTATGTAGGTTGGGAAGTGAGAAATACTTACATTTATGTGTTGGAATGCTTAATTATGTATTTGAGATTCTAATAGGAACTTTAGGAACAAGAAGAGTTGCTAAAACATAGCCTAACTTTAAAAATGTACAATTCATAATGTAGAAACAATTTGATATGGTTTCTGAATGCAAATTGTAGGATTTGAAATCTAGTTATTCAACACAATCAATTTATCATTTCGACTAATATACAAGTGTTATGGTTGTTTTACCAAATATTATGTCTGTGAGCAACTCTCATAGCACCCAGGTATGTGGCTAAGAAATGACCTAATCAAAATCAATCAACCCTTCAACTTCATGAACAGCGAATATAACCCAGATACAACCTCAAAATATCAACAAAATCACCCTCAAATACCTCAACTGCATCGCACACATCACCATAATATCATCCACATGCAAAATTTGGGGATCTCAAGTGTAGCTTCAGTCCTTCACTTCCTCTGTCTACTTTAAACCCCCTCAACCAGCTAAAATTCCAGTCTTTATTTATTTTATGAAAAGGTAAGCAAGCGTTGTATTATAAACAAAGCAGCCTGGCTTAAGAAAGTACAAAGGCAATGTACTGGTTAGGAATCCCTCATAACAAATAAAACAAAAAAGAAAGGACTTCACTGTTCGAGCGTCCAGCTCTATTCCACATCTTTATTTACAATCTAACTGAATGCTTTCATAACCAAAATATAATGGAGGGGACATAGGGATCTCCTTACCTTAAGCCTCTGCGAGGATAGAAAAATCCTATTGATGATCCATTAATTATTACATACAACTTAACACTGAATATACATAAGTGTTCCATCTAATTCACTTGTCTCCAAATCCATCACCGTCAGCATAAAAGAAAACCCCACTTCACATGGTTGTACACCTTCTCAGTGTCTAACTTACGCATAAGTCCTGGTATTCCTTGCTTTCTTGTGGCATTCAAACATTCATCAGCTATAAGAACAATATGCACTATTTATCTACCTTTAATAAAAGTCATCTGATTCTATGCCACCAATTGATCGATCACAGCATTTAGCCTTTGCGTTAGAAGCTTCGCTATTATTTTACAGAACTCCCCACAAGACAGGTCTATATTCTTTTTAACTCAACTGCATTAGTCTTTCAGTATTATATATTAGGGAGAAAAATGTATCTCTATGCTTAAGGGACTTTTTTGGTTTTATTTTTTCTTGGGGTTACAATATTTTTGTAGGATTTTTTAATTATACTTACTACGTACTTTAATATATTTTCATAATTTAACAATAATTAAACCTATAGAAGCATCTTTAACAAGAAACAACAATAGCCGGAGCAGTAAAGGTGTAAGCATAAAGTATTATCATTAATCACTAAGATAAAGTTTTATCCAGCTACTGAGTACATGTTCTTAGAACACATAAGTGATACATTAGGCCTATATGCTTACTGGATCCAAAACGCAGGATATGAGGTTCGTCTAACTGAGGTAAGCAAACAATATTTACAGCACAATAAGCACAGACCAATGATATCAACCTGTGTCTTCCCACTTTAAAGCAGAGTACTGAAGAAGCATTTTTTTCCTTATTTAGATAAGATAAGGTAGGGTCAGTACTCAAGAAGCATATCACAAAGCACAACAGTATGTGGCATCAAATTTTGATGGAAGCCTCACCTTCTTTCATAACTAGGGATGCAAGCAAATGACACTCCAAACAATTCACTTTCTGTATGACATTTACGGCCTAACAAATAGAAAATAAACGTATAGAAAATAAACATATAACCATATGATACACAGAACAAAAATACAAAAACGAGTACCCAAGAAGTGGGATTGCACTTTAATTGACCTTCATATGCACACCTCTACTTCCTCTGCTCCAATTCAGTTTCAACAATTTGACTTTTCTCTGTATCAGTTTCACAACCTGGAGAATAGCACTTATCTGTAATCAAGCAAATTGGAGAAGAGTATGTAGCCTTACTGTTACACACTCTTTTTACCTTTTGCTTTCGATTTAAGTCAGTCATTTCTAGTGCACACCCCGTACTTCCGGAGAAGCACTTATCAAATTTTAACGTAAGTAACAACTATGGCTAATTAAAACAACTTTGGAATATAAGTAGCGGAGCATTATTGAGTATATTCTAGGAGTAAAGGATGCACATAAGGAATACCGGGAGGTCCTATAAGGAAATGAGCTGAAGAAGTTGAGTTAGCATGACTTTGGAAGAAGATAAGCGTTACTTTGAACGACAAAGTACGAACCAACTTGGGGAAAGAATATCTTCTAGCATATGAAGAGTCTTGAAGAAAATCAACTTTCTAAGTTGAAGTTCATGAAGTCTAGTTTCCAACACAACAAACCGCACATCGATACGGCATCGAAGTAAAGAGTTATGGACGTTACAAGTCTGGCTGACAGGCAAGAGGTTTGGTCAGCGCGAACGCACAACCACTAGGCGCGAACGCGCGAGGGGGCGTCGGACAACCCGCGTCCGCGCCCTTCGGCGCGATCGCGCATGGTTAATTTTAAGTCGGTGGTAACCGACCTTGCTTCAATATAAGACCAAAATTTGGTCTTAGGGCCTCATTTCTCCCACTCCTTACCAAAAACCATATATGAGAGACCCGAGAACATCCAAGGATCATTTTGTGAGTGGATTAAAGTAACGTGACTATGTACAAGGCTCGGGAAGCGTATAAGGTTTTGTAGTTCTTGCTCTAAACATCAAATCTTGACGGGATGCAGGAATCTATCGAAGATAAATAAGATTTCAAGCTCTTCCAACCTTGATTGAGGTAAGGATATTCTTTACTATTGATATTATGAATCGTATTATGGAGATTTAGTTGATAAAGCTTCGTAAAGTTGATTGATTGGTTGAGAAATTGGGTAAACATCGTGTGGGATGTTTTATTGAGTATATTTGTATTGATGATGATGTTGTTAATACTAGTGTCGCTATTATTGTTGTTTTGTTGGTATTGTAATTTTGGGCTAGGGATATAAACAGAGAAGATGCTTTGATTTTTTTGCATATTCTAAGAGGATTTAATTTGAAGGCTTAAGACAAGCATATGATGATGAGTCTAACAATAGTATGAATGGTTTTATATGTAGATTATGAGACTACAAATGATCTTATGTAGATTGCAAGACAGGAAGTAGGTTGGAAAGTCGAGAAGTAAGCTCCAGGTATGTTAAGGCTAAATCCCTTTCTTTCTAAAGGCATGATTCTCTTCTTATGAACCCATACATGACTTCCATAATATCCTTATTCCCATAAAGCTAGAAGTTCATGATTCTCAAATTTCCTATGATGCTAAACATAGATGCTTTCTATGATGATAATGATGATTATGATGATCCCATTTCTGAAGATTCCAAAGCTTATGGTTTTGATGCTATTATGAGATTATTGAGTTTATTTCATGATTTTATTGATTTTATTCATTGTTGTTGATCTCACCTTATGATAATTATTCCTTCAAGGTGAGATATAGCGATGACGATTGTTCCATAATATAAATCGAAGGTTAGTGACCTTACGTCACTCGAATAAAGTAGTGGCTTTTATTTGGGCTCTCATGCATGCTATTTATATGGTATATGTATATATGGGATAGGGGAAAAGGTCGAGGCATATATATATATATATATATATATATATATATACTATGATATCGTCCTGGATGCGGGATATATGGTTATGGATCGGGCTACACGTTCCGTAGCAGTATGTATGTATGTTTCGCACCATATATATATATATATATATGTATGGATCGAATTTTACGCGTTCCGCATAACTATTATGGTATATATGTATGAGAAATGTTTTTAAAAAAAAGCTAAGCATGCCCGATATTCGCTTTAAGAGGCGATCAGATGTATAGGTTATCTTTTTCATCTCATGCTCCTTATGTCTATATTATGTTGTTGTTCATGCCTTACATACTCAGTACATTGTTCATGCTAACGTCCATTTTTTTGTGGACGCTGCGTTCATGCCCGCAGGTTCAAGTAGCCAGGCAGGAGATCCAGCTCAGTAGGTCTTCCACTCAGCTGCAGTCAGTGCGCTCCACTTGGTTCGGAGTTGCAGTCCCTTTTGGTATGCTATTCTGACATGTATATATGGGTATGACGGGGCCTTGTCCTATCCTTTCTACAACTCGTGCTCCATAGAGGCCTGTAGACAGTTGTATATAGTCAGGATGTTATGTAGCTTTGTCGGCTCTTATTTTTGTTGTACAGCATATGTAGCGGCCTAGCCGGCTTGCATTTGTTATCCTCGCATATGTATATATATATATATATATGTGTTGTGTGTGTGAGTTCTTGTGTGTCTTTGCGAGTCTATTGTGTTAATCTTACAGGATTTAGTATAACTCAATTATAAACTATATATGGGCCACCCTGTTGCTCAATGAGATCCAGGTACAAGTTTAGGGGTGCTTGGTCAGTATAGGTCAGGCACTCGTCACGACTCATCGGCATAGGCCGAGAGAGAAGTGGTGTCAGAGCAGTTCTATCCTTGGGCTGTCTACAGGCCGTGTCGAGTAGAGTCTTGTTTATGGATGTGAAGCGCGCCATATTAATAAACAGGAGGCTGCGGGGCATTTAGGAACCATTGACCTGTCTTTCTATCTTAGATCGTGCAATAAAGCCAAAGTATAGGAAAGATTGTTCCTGACCCTCTTTTCCTGTTAGATAAGAGCCGATTGATATAGATGAAGAGGACGGTTTCTAATAATGGGGGTGCAAGGAAGGCCTCCAAGGTGGACTCTGGACCACAACTACCAAGACAGATTAGGAGGAGTCTTAGTTACTCCATTGAGTCAGACCCTTCCGAGGAGATGATTGACACGACTCCCCCAGAGCCTGTGACTTCTATGGAGGCGGATCCGTCAGAGGATGGCTATGAGACGGACCCGTCTGAGTGTTCGTATGAGACACAAGTGGAGTAGGAAGCTCCTGAGGCTGCACCAGATTTGGTCCCACCAGTCTCTCTTATGAGTGAGCATTATGTCAGAGCAGCCACGAGTGTAAGTGTTACAAAGGTATCTAGCCCTCTGTCTTGGCCTTCCATTATTCAGGAGCTGCCAGAGTATTCATATCCTTCGGATTATGATGGGGGAGATGAGGATGGTCAGACGAGTAGAAGGTGGGAGGATGATGAAAGGGATATTTCACTTCACAGTTCCCAAGACCAGGACCAGGACAGGCCGGTTACAGGTATATGGGTCTTCTTATTGAAACTCCTTATGTTATGTGTGATTATTACGGGATATGATTTAATGTTTAATAAATGGGGATTTTAAAGGCACCGATGACTGAAGTATTTATGGGTAATTGCGACTAAGACATTTCTGCTACCATTAGGAACCCCAGGACTAGGAATGAAAAGCAGTCGCATGTGTTGACTTGTGGTTATGAAAATTTTCTAGATACTGCAAGTTTCAAAGGGTACAATAGTATTTATCCAACCAGGAAAGTAAGGGACTTTTCCAACCTTGGGGGAAATTCATTATAGGGTTTTATTTGGATTTCCCATTAGAACTTCAAATTGGTTTTTAAAGATATGTGATAAAAGACCATGCAGTAATAAAAAGGACGGATGTGATACTTATAAGAAGGTTTACCTTGATTTTTTAGACAGATGTGGTGAAGGTCACGACGACGATAGAAAAATAAGAGCAATGTCGGCTTATGAATAAAAAGGAAAGAAGAGTAGGTGTTCGAGTGGAGATCATTCATTAAGTCTAAATTACCAGAAGCTCATAATCAGGACTTAGGAGATATGGTAAGAAGTCCTACAAATTCAGGACAATTTTAAGTAGCATTGGGATATTTCGTAAGTGAGGTATTAAAAAGCGATGTAAACGATAACTCATGTGTGGCCACATAAATATTATGCGTGCCCTTATGATCGATCTTATGATATGCTAAAGGTATCGATTGAGTTGGGTATTGAAGTTAAGGTAGCCAATGCTACATGGAAGATTGATATTGTTTTCTCCGAATGTTAAAGTTGGATAATCGTGATACAACAATATCAGGCAGAAGAAGAATATGTTTACATAAGAGTAAGAAGATTATGATGTCATGAGAAAAAAAGAAGTGTAAGCAAGGGAAGTATGTTGCTATTAAGGGTCAAGTAAAGTTTCCGGGAAAAGGGTTAAGGCAGCGGTAGAGGCGAAGAGCCATTCAGATAAATTTTTAAAGTAAGTAAGCAGGAAGGATAGAGTATGTCAATATATGATAAAGGGCGAATGCGAAGACCCCGGAAACAGATCTTGATAAACAGGACTAAGGTTTAATAACAATGGGTATGGATATAACCTGAGAAAGAATAATCAGGTTTTATGAAAGGTGTCAAGGGATTTCTGACTCTTAAGGTACATCCGAAAGGATAAATATGAAGCCACATTGATACGTTCACCTAGAAAACGGAAAAGCCCCCCCCCCCCCCCCAGAAGACAATTTTAGAAATAAAATGGATTCGTACTTCTAATAGAATATTCTATGAATTCCAAGGCCAATGCTATAGAATGGCAAGTGGGGAAGAGCACTTTATGAGGAAGGGAAGTCAAGAAAGACCCTAAGGGCAAAAGTAAGAAACGTGCACTAATGAATTGGTTAAAGGAAGTTGTATAACCATCAAGGACAAGAGGAAGGTTAATAAGCTAATAAGTCTGGCCAAGAGGCAAAACATCGATAGCATGGGACAAGAGTCTTGATAAGGAGTACAGAAATTCGATTATAAAGGAAATAGGATGAATATACGAAGGATATATATAAATATGAACAAGTTATGGTATCGAAAGGGAAGCTAAGAAAGGAATGAAAGGAGGAAGAAAAAAGAGATATTTTATAAGTATTTGTGAGTAGGACTAAGATCGACAAGATATTGGAAAAACTATGACGCCTGACTATGGTACAACCACCTAGTAAAGAAGAACTACAAAACGGTATGAGCTGGGCAAATGAAAGAACGGGTCGTGGGAAATAGATGAGATAGTACATTGACTTATGATGGTATTAAAAGAAGAAACCAGATTTGGTTGGCTAAAAGATAAGGTCAGTATAGGAGAGGGAACAGACAAAAATCTTCAATCGCAAAAGGTAAATAGAGGAAATGAGTATTTAAGGACTTTGAATATCTGTGCGACTGATAAACATAAACAACAAATAGGGTATGCCAAACTATAGGGAAGATTTATCAGGTAAGAATCAAGCGAAGGCCAAGAGTCCAAGAAGAATCTCAAAGGAAGTAATACGGGGGATGATGCGTCGATTGGAAAAAAGGCGGTGGCAATGAAACCTCATGGAACAAGCAAAATAATGGTTCTGCTAGATATCTATGATTGAAAACTGCAGACAAAGGAAGGAGTGAAATGATTTGAATTCACTGCATTGTAAGGAGCTTGGTTCACATTTCGGCAAATTTCCAAATTTATCCTTAATTTATCAGCCGGACTAAGGATTAGCAACTTCAAGGATAAATTGAAAGAAGAGCATCATTGAAGAAGAGATTAGAGATATTCTTGATGTAAGTACAAGAATTACCAATAGCCCAGACCGAGCAGAAGAAGCCTTATTAAAAGAAAAAAAAAAAAAAAGAGAAAATCAAGTAAAGTGTTTGGGTGAAGAGAAATTTTTGTGTTGTATTAGCTGGAAGATAAAATACCGCAAGGATCGATTCAGTTGCTACAAGAAAGCAAGGGATACTATATTACCAGTTTCTGAGGTTATCCTTAAGGGGGAAAGAATAAGTTAAGCTCAAAGAAGATGAAGGAATAGAATATCTGTGAAGCGTAAGAAGGATACATAAAGGTCAAAGAAGTAAGAATTTCTGACATACTAAAAGGGGATAAAAGGAAGATGGGACAAAAAGTGGATAAAGGCATGTGATAAGTACGGGGTAAACGAGCATATAAGGGTGTCAATGATAGAGGCCAAAGAGACAACGAGGATGATAAAGTATGAAGAACTAGTAGATAGACAGGTGATAAGAAAACCGTGAGTACGAATATAAATTTTTAGCCACAAGAGAAGGAGAATAATATTCAAGAATTGATTGGGCAAGAAATTCAGCAAACTCGAGAATACACCCATTGGTAGTAAAATAACAGTAATCAAGAAATACCAAAGGAATCCAAGAAAGATTAATCATCGAAAATTGATGAGGAAGCGCTCCGTTAAAGAATTATCGAATAAAGAAACTCCAAAAAAGATTAATCGTTAGGAAATTGAGGCGCGCTCCAGTGTAAGGAGATCGAATATATGGGAATGCCAAAGATTCAGTGTAAGAAAACCCAAAAGGGTTAAGGAAAATATTAACTAGTTGAGCAGAATCAATCAGTGCCGGCACAACTGAACGGTATGCAGACAAGAGATAGAGTAACATTTCAGCAGAAGAGCTCCAAATACAACTGTCAATCAACTGAGAAATAGAGGGTAGAGCTCAGAGGGGTAAAAAGGAAGGAAAAACTAAATATCAAATTGATCACTATTCATATGAATGATGGAGTTAATGGATAAGTTCTCAGAAATCACCAATGAGAATATGAGGAAAGTTTGTATGGACCATAAGTATAAAGGTTTAAACCCCAAAATGAATAGGAGAGGATTGTCACTTCAACAAATCGATATAGCATCATAAGTCTTCAAATTATGGTTATGGTTTATTAACTTAAAGTGTATCGCCTCCAAGGAACCACGAGGAGGATCACAAGTTGTGTAGTGTGAATAAGTTCGGTTCCGAATACGTGAGTAAGACTGCAAGTAAGTAAAGTAAATACCAGCGGATGCAAGTGAGAACATTGACATCAATGTCAAAGAGAGTTCTACTTCAACATTCGAGGACGAATGTTCCTAAGGGGGAAAGGATGTTACACCCCGTACTTCCGGAGAAGCACTTATCAAATTTTAACGTAAGTATGTTGAACTATGGCTAAGTAAAACAACTTTGGAATATAAGGAGCGGAGCATTATTGAGTATATTCTAGGAGTAAAGGATGCACATAAGGAATACCGGGAGGTCCTATAAGGAAATGAGCTGAAGAAGTTAAGTTAGCATGACTTTGGAAGAAGATGAGCGTTACTTTGAATGACAAAGTATGAACCAACTTGGGGAAATAATATCTTCTAGCATATGAAGAGTTTTGAAGAAAATCAACTTGCTAAGTTGAAGTTCATGAAGTCTAGTTTCCAACGCAACAAACCGCACGTCGATACGGCATCGAAGTAAAGAGTAATAGACGTTACAAGTCTGGCTGACAGGCCAGAGGTTTGGTCAGTGCGAATGCACAACCACTAGGCGTGAACGCGCAGAAGGGCGTCAGAAAACCCAGCGCGATCGCGCAGGGTTAATTTTAAGTCGGTGGTAACCGACCTTCAACTTCAATATAAGACCAAAATTTGGTCTTAGGGCCTCATTTCTCCACTCCTCCTTACCAAAAACCATCAGAGAGACCCAAGAAACATTGAAGGATCATTTTGTGAGTGGATTAAAGTAACGGGACTATGTACGAGGTTCGGGAAGCGTATAAGGTTTTGTAGTTCTTGCTCTAAGCATCAAATCTTGATGGGATGCAGGAATCTATCGAAGATAAATAAGATTTCAAGCTCTTCCAACCTTGATTGAGGTAAGGATATACTTTACTATTGATATTATGAATTGTATTATGGAGATTTAGTTAATAAAGCTTCGTAAAGTTGATTGATTGGTTGAAAAATTGGGTAAACCTCGTGTGGGATGTTTTATCGAGTATATTTGTATTGATGATGATGTTGTTGATACTAGTGTTGCTATTATTGTTTTTTTGTTGGTATTGTAATTTTGGGCTAAGGATATAAACAAAGAAGATGCTGCCCGAATTTCGGTAGATTCTAAGAGGATTTAATTTGAAGACTTAAGACAAGAATATGACGATGAGCCTAACAATAGTATGAATGGTTTTATATGTAAATTACGAGACTATGAATGATTTTATGTAGATTGCAAGACAGAAAGTAGGTTGGAAAGTCGAGAATGAGCTCTAGGTATTTTAAGGCTAAATCCCTTTCTTTCTAAATGCATGATTCTCTTCTTATGAAACCATACATAACTTCTATAATATCCTTATTCCCAAAAAGCTAGAAGTTCATGATTCTTAAAGTTCTTCTGATTCTAAAGATAGATGTTTTCTATGATGATAGTGATGATGATGATGATCCCATTTCTGGAGATTCCGAAGCTTATGGCTTTGATGCTATTATGAGATTATTGAGCTTATTTCATAATTTTCTTAATTTTATTCATTGTTTTTTTATCTCACCTTATGATAATTGTTCCTCCAAGGTGAGATATAGCGATGATGATTGTTTCATAATATAAATAGAAGGTTACCGACCTTACGTCACTCTGATAAAGTAGTAGCTTTTATTTGGCTCTCATGCATGCCATTTATATATGTATATATGGGATATGGGAAAAGGGCGAGGTGTTATATACGCATAACCACCTGATCAGCTGGTATACTATGATATCATCTCGGACGCAGGATGCCCGGACGGGGGATATATGGTTATGGATCGGGCTGCAAGTTCCGCAGCAATATGTATATATGGTTATGGATCGGGGACGCACGTTCGCGAAGAATATGTATATATGTATATATAAACATATATATACATATATATATATATGTATATATATGATACATATATATATAAAGGATAGTCTTTAGCCTGGCGTTGGATCCTTATATATATATCTATATATATATATATATATAAGGATCGGGCTGCACGTTCCGCGACCACTATTATGTTATATATGTATGAAAAATGTTTTTAAAAAAAAACTAAGCATGTCATGATATTCGCCTTTAGAGGCAATCAGATATACAGGTTATCTTTTTCATCTCATGCCCCTTTTTTCTATATTATGTTGTTATTCATGCCTTACATACTCAGTACATTGTTCGTACTGACGTCCATTTGCTTGTGTACACTGCGTTCATGCCCGCATGTTTAGGTAGCCGAACGGGCGATCCCGGCTCGGTGGGTCTTCCACTCAACGGCTGGTCGGTGCGCTCAGCAGTTCGGAGTGCGGTCCCCTTTTGGTACGCTATTTTGACATGTATATACGAGTATTTTGACATGCTCCATAGAGGTCTGTAGACAGTTGTGTATAATCGGGATGTTATGTAGCTTTGTCGGCTGTTATTTTTGTTGTACAACATATGTAGCGGCCTAGTCGGCTCGCACTGTTATCGTTAGTACGTATGCATATATATGTTGGTTGTGAGTTCTTCATGTAGAGTCTATTATATTAATCTTACAGGAGTTAGTATAGCTCTGTTATAAATTATATATGGGCCACCCTGTTACTCAGTGCAATCCATGTACGAGTTTAGGGGTGCTTGGTCAGTAGAGGTCGGACACTCGTTACGACTCATCGGCTTGGGTCGTGACAACATCAATCTCAACCTGAGACTACATAAAACAGACATTCAAGGGAAGGAGAAGATATTTAAACCTTTTGTCATGAACTTAGTCTTCAAGCTACCAACAAAACGTGATATGCAATTACCCAAGTATGTATGTCTTGCTCAATGCATATGAAAATAACATTAGTACATCACAGTGGACACTGAAAAATAAGGAAAACCCACACTACTAAAAAAAACAGCCAATTTCGACCCCATTTTTTGACCTCAGTGGAAATTTTGACCTCAAACCCAGGTCGATAAGGACTTGGTCAAAATATTTTTCGACCACATGAGGAAAATATATTTTACCACCCAAAATAAAAAAAATAAGTTTTGACTTCATGAGGTCAAAAATTTAATTTTTGATTTAAATATATTTTATCATTTTCGACCTCATGAGGTCGATAGTTTGGAACAATATTATAAAAGAATTTAAGTATTTCGACCTCATGAGGTCGAAAAACAGTAAATCCTTTTTTTAAAAAAATATTTTGACCTAATGAGGTTGAAATCTGGAAATAATTTATTTAAAAATTATTTCGACCTCATGAGGTCAAAATATGGAAAAAATATTGCTATTTTTCGACCTTATGAGGTCGAAATGCTATTTTCTAGCCATTTCTGTGCAGCTTTTCGACCTAATGAGGTCGAAATTCTGGAAGTTGTTTTCCAGAAATTGGCTACTTGTACTGCAGGCCACCTGCCAAACAAAACACAATATTGTATATGATCAACAACCAGCTCAAATAGCTGCTAGCAATTCAACAAAATCAAACATACACTACATTATACTTTCTACAACCAACAACACATCAAATTCAACTTCAAACTAGTTCAAATTCGAATGAAAACTACATTCAGACACTTACAAAACACCTACGCTAGTCTACAACTTCAAACATCATCAAACATCATAAACTTATACAATTCTTACATATCCAGCAAAAGATAGAAAAGTTAGAGACATGATTTGTATCCTCTTCACTGGAATCATCAACAAGAGTATGATCAGGGTTATATACCTGAGGACTTGACCTATGTCGTCTACCCTGGAAAAGTCGAGTCTATGACCTACGATCATTTCCAGGATACGGGGGAATAAAAAACACCCCTGAATTAAGTATGTTGTTTAATTAGGCCTTCATACCCGACATCTCATGGTCCCGCCTCCTCTCCCTGGCCTCCGCAGCATTAAGTGAGCTTGTTAGTTGAGCAACCTGTTACTTTATGGCTAGGTACTCATTAGGATCCATTACCTCCGCATCACTAGAACTACCTAAGCATTGAAGAGCCGACAGGAAGCGACAAAGGCTCAATTCGCCATGCCATAACTGTCCCATACCTTGTCGGACCACAAACGCTCTCTATCAACTTTTGCTCTATTAGCTCTGGGCCTACTGGTATGCCAGCTAGCTGTGTAGCACGAAATTTCTCTAAATGTTGTTGACATTCGTTCTGAATTTAAAAGATACAATGTTAGTAGATAAATTTAGAAAAAGAAAGTAGTTATTATTGTTAATTAGTTACTTACGTAGGTTCGCTCAGCTCGTAGCTCAACCTATTCCTCTTGAACATGAACATTTTTGTTCTTCTAGGTGTGGGTGATCTTGAACGCCACATCTTGAGGAAATATTTGCTCCCTCTCGAGTTCCTGAAATCAAATTATTTGAGTGATTAATCAAATAAAGTAAATGAATTGAGTATCTTTAAAATATGATTTAAAGAGACATACCGGCTTCCTCTTCGCGGTCACTTGGATTGTAGCCCTACTAGTGAATAGTGATCCGCCCTTCTCCAGGGCTTTGGCATTCTTCCCTATCACACTTAGTTGCAAAAACCGTGGACCAGTCACCCAGTAATGCAATAGCTTCTTCCAGTTATCTTTAAGATCCACTTAGGATTTTGGCATAAGTTACAGGTTCTACGTAACGCATCCTTTAGTATTTTCGCTGCTCTTTTCTCGAAATTCTGCGCTACTTCTTCCTCATGAACTCCATAAACATCTGCTTCTTCAGCTCCGGTGGCACCTTTCCCCAAGTCGGAGGGGCGCCCCTATAGAGTCCTTTGATAATCTTCGAAATTCTCTTTGTTGTTTTTTCCCAAATAGAAGCTGCAATAAAATAATGAAAAAATTAGATGTTAAAACAATAAAGTAAATAACTTATGCAAATTTAAAAAACTTACGTGAGTCCCATTGGCTTGATGATGAGTCGACCATACTTGTCATAAGACTCAAGCTGTGGAGGACCTCTTGGTGGGGGATCAGGACAGTCAAAATCAGAGCTAGTTTCTTCAATTTAAAGCCCCAACATCCCAAACTGTGGGGGGTAGATGATGACGAGGGATGTGATATAGTCAAGCTGGGAGTAATCGCGTAGCAGTAACACTCATCGCCGCTCGCTGTGATCCATGAAGAAACTGAGGGATGCCATGTAGGATCCTGCCATAGGTGGACGTTGTAGCAGGGGACTGAGAGGTTCCATGCGGCTCTGTTTGGGGCTGAGTCTGCATATAGGGCTGAGGAAATACATGATAAGTCGGCTTACAACAGGCCAATCCATCTAGGCCAGAATAATACCAAAATGGAGGGCTATGTAGTGGGAGATATGGCGAAGGGCTTCTATCTCTAATCCATAGGGGACCTGGCACTACGCTCTCTGGCGGTATGATCGGACCCCCACACTTTTTGACTTTTTTTAGGCATTATCAATAGCATTACTCCTCTTATCACCCTCCCTCTACACAATAAATATATCTAAGTATTACAATATAAATTAATAAAAAATCAACATAAAGTATTCAAACATGTATAAATCTTACAATCAAATAAATAACAATACACATCTCTAAATGTACGCTCGTACCTCTTTTTGGGGTTGGATCGAACCACAACGCACCGAAAAAGTACAACTTTTTTTTTTTCGGCCGAATACTTGAATTCTAAGATCTCTTCGATTTCACAAAATAATCGATTCCTATCTAGTTTCCATCACCACCTTTAACCCATATCCCGCTATTGTTAGTTTTCATATGGATAGAATATTCTTGGGTATTAAATTTGAAACCATTTACCACATATTTGTCCATAAAATGGACATTAGTGGGTCCTCAAGATAAGTCCTTCAAAAATTGATCATGAAAACCATAAGGTGTACTATGAACCTATTAATAGTTAAGACATAGAAAGTTAGCAATAATAGAATGTGCAATAATTCCACCGGTCCATACCAAACGGGCTTGGGACCGATACTAATTGCGTATGCGAGCACGACATAGTTACTGCAATTTTATTTGAACTTACTCATAATAAGGTTGATCTTCTGGAAAACTTAACAAGACATGTGTCGATGCCGATTTAAACTCCATTTGATTCAATTCTCTCACACGTTTTTTTTTACTCATCACCTGGTCGATTGAAAATGGATATCGCCTTCGCCAAACAATTATTTACACCTCAATCATAGTGTCAATTAGGCTTGTTTCGCAAATAGGCCACATCGTTCCCAAAGTAGTAAGAACAGAAATGAGTTGTTTCCTTGACCAGGTAAACTTCTCACATTGAGCCTTCCACTTTCGCTTCATGCTTGATAGCCCGTTTTAACTTACAAATATACTTGCATTTAATTGTGTTAAGCATGAATTTTTTCAATCTATGCCATATCATATGAGGAGCGGAGCTGTTTGATGCATACAACCTCTTCCCACTATGAATCTGTTTAAACCATCGCTACCACAAAACTTACAAGAATATAGACCGACATCATCCTTGTAGTATAACATGCAGCCATTTTCGCAACAATCAATTCTCACCGGTGAGAGTCCCAACTTAGACACCAATCTCTTTGCCTTTTATAGTAATTATCGGGTATCTCTAGAGTCGAGTCAACTAAATCATGCATGAGGTCAATCACAGAATCCATTGTCCCTTGGGGAACATTCTAATCTGCTTTGAAACTTAATAATGTAACAGCGATAGACAATTGAGAGTGGGGACTCCCATCATGTAAAGGCCGACTGGCTTGATTTAACTTTTCAAAAAAATGTCTGGCTTCTTCGTTGGGAGGTTCTTGAACATGGTCACTGCATTCAAAATCAAATTGCATGCCATAAGCACCCTGAACCATGTCGTGCATTCTAGAATTTTGGACATTAGGTTTTACCCCCTACTAAGTTATGACATCTACTAAAACTGCTATATGTTTCTCCATGACTAGTCCACACTGTATAGTCACATTTAAACCTTTATCATATAAGCCTAACAATCTATGGTTTCTCGTAATTCATACATTCACATTTAGCACAAGGCCGCCTAACCACACCATGAACTGTAAAATCCTCAAGTGTCATTGCATAGTCAACAAAAGCATAGACACCAGCTACAAATTCATCACTCAACCCAAATCGACCAATATTAGTTCTATCTTACATCCAACTATGAGGTTTCATCTACACAAATAGCACATAATTTGAAATTTTTAAACCCTACATTGAATAATAATTCTACACTTACAGCAAAAGTTAACACTAACTTAATTAGTAATAATCTTATTTTAATCATATTTTACATAGTTGGAATTTCAACTTCAATACAATTAATTTGGTCATTTTGATAATACAGTTGAACTCACATTTTATGTTTGGAAAACCAAATGGGTATCCAACATTAGAATAAAACAATCACAAAAATATGCAGCATAACTGCAAAAAAAATTAGCCCCTAAAATTGGAAGTGAATTATATGTATCATCTAAAGACATAGGAATGCAACAAAAAGGTTATCAGCAGTAAATATACTTCACTTCTTCCTCCTTTTCCATTCTTATTTTCTAAAGGGAAATTGTCAAATGATATACATTTGGTTGCAAGCAAGAATAAGAAAAAGAAAAAGGAAATCTATTTAGACTCTTTAACAGACCACAACAATGTAACCATCATATCAATAGGTATGCACAAACTGAGACAAAACTACCTACAGGTTGAGATGTGGTAATTTGGTAAGCCTAATTTGTTTTTATTTCTTCCACCTTTATTTATTACATAAAAGTTGCAAAGGACAATTTAAAAAAATTTAAGCTACAGTTCCTAGAGGGTATCGAGTTTGAAACAATCCAATTTTACAAGACAAAGAAAAAAGCATGACAACTTAACAACTGAAAATGTGATCAGAGGCTGAGCCAGGATTTGAAGCTTATTTGTTCGGGATTCTAATTCGTTTAAGTTGTTGGATTCTAAAGAAACAATTTATGCATATGCAATAAATTATTCAAGACAAATGCAGAGTTTCAATCAAAGTTACTGGGTTCGACTGAACCCGCAACTACTATGCTGGCTCCGCCCCTGACTGTGATAGCAAGCTCAAACAATGTATCAGATAGTTCTTACTACCTCAAGAAATATTGAATAAATTCATGTGGGGAAAACAATCAACTTCAAACCCAAATGCAATCTTTAAGCACAAATGTAATAAATAAACCGAATTAATTGGAATTTCAGTTTCAATACAACAGCAACAACATTCAATTTCGATATTACATTTAATTTCAATTCAAAACCCCAAAATAAAGTTAATATCCTAAACCCTAAAACAAATATTGAACAATAAATAAAGTTAACAAATCTACTAATTAAACAAAGTAATGCAACTAATAATGATGAAATGAGATTGAAAAAACAAAAGTAGAACAACTTACCTCAATGTGCAAGCGATGGTGGACTGGTGGCTGGCTCGGTGGTGTGGTGTGGGACATGGGGCGGCGGCATCAAGTGGGGGCTAGCCGGTGGTGCGGTGGTGTGGGGGTGGAATTTTTGGGGTAGATAAAGAAAGGAAGAAGAGGAAAATAAGGGGAAACTCGATCTGATCTGATATATCTTAAAATTTTTGACCTCTGAAGTCAAAACTCTTAAGTCATGTTTGATCAAAGTTGACTAAAAATTTTGACTTCACGAGGTCAGAATTTTTAATTATTTTTTAATTAATTTCGACCTCATGAGGTCGCTGAACCCAAAAATAATCTATATTTATATAATTAAATTTTTTATAAAATAATTTTTTTCTATTTATTAGTTGTACAATAATTTCTGCCTCATGAGGTCGAAATCCTATAAAAATAAAAATAAAATAAAATTCTGGATATTTTGACCTAATGAGGTCGAAATTCGACCTCAATTGAGGTCTATTTTTAAAGGTCAAAAAACCCTATTTTTTTGTAGTGCCGTGCTTCATCATTTTGATCCATGTAGTCAGCAAGGGGTAGATTAGGTGTTCCAAACATCTGCATTCACTTCTTGAAAGTTCGATAGTAAATAAAACTTAAAATTTAATAAGGCACCTCACATATAAAACACAATATAGATTTAGAAAGCACCACATGTATGGGTATCCCCAAGCAAGGTCTATGTTTAACATGGCCAAACATCATTTTCAATTGTAAAATGCACTCCTTGTTAGGGTAAAGGATGAGATCTATTTCCCTACCACCTGTATATGAGACATGTCAACAATTCTTTCATTGAAGTACTAAGCATGAATACAAACCAATAAATGTGGTTAACTACTCGATGTCTAGATGAAACATGACACAACCTCACGTGATGTACATAATCTATTATAAATATCACAGAATAAAAGTTAAGTTATGCATGCTAATCTACGTTCAATTGTAACGACCCGTTTGGTTGTTTAGGCATTTAACCCCTGTTGACCCTTCTTTTAGCCTCATTATAGTGTATTTAACCTGTGCGGATGGATGGAGTCGTTCCCGAAGTAGTCGAGTAAGTCTTGGTTGAATTTGAGGAATTTGGAAGCTTTTAAGTTGACTAAGTGAAAAAGTATTGTCCAATAGCTGACTTTTTGATAAGCGAGTCTTTTAATGATTTTCGTCGGTTCCATTAGGTCTGGAAGGTTGATTATAACTTGGTAGGTTAGTTGGTTCGGTTTCCAAGTCATTCGGGGGGCGTTTTGATCTTTGGGTTGGAAACCTTGTTTTGGGTGTTTGTGCGTTGACAGGGTCAAGATGACCTCGTTTGGGAATTCCGAGGGCATGCTTGAGTTGGTAGCATGTTTTTATAGTGGGTTTCATGTTTGGTTAGCATCCGGGAGGTCATGGATGAGTTTCGGGTTTTGGGTTGAACTTGGTGAAAAACCAGATTTTTGTGGTTTCTGGTGTGCCGCATCTGCGGACTTGGGGCCGCACCTGCGGACCTGGGGCCGCACCTGTTGGTCTGCCTCTACGCTTGGCCCGTAGGAGCGAGGGTGAGATTTTTAAGTGAGGCCGCATCTGCAACCATTTCTCTGCAAATGCAGGGCAACACCTGTGGGAAATGGTCCGCCGATGCGGAGTCGCTGAAATCAGAAACTTATATTTTCCCAATTCGAAGCCATTTCATTTCTTTCACATTAGATACCTAGAGAGTTTGGTGGGATGAATTTGTGGATCTTTTTGAGATTTTTCCTTGGGGTAAGTTCCCTACACTCCTTTAAGTTTTTATCATGTTTTAATTATTGCATCTATGGTAGAAATCATGAGTTTAGTTGGGGGTTTTGGGTCACGAACCCTAAAATGATTTTATGAACCATCTTCTATCTAAATAGAGTTTTGTTGGGAAATTTCTTAGATTCTAAACTTCTAATCAATGGGTAACTAGTTCCTAAGGTTGAATCTTTCTTTGACTCAAGAATTTGGTTATGGAAAATGACAGTTTTTCTCTAAAATTGGGGATTTTGGTGAAATAGTGACATTAGTGATAATTTGAGATTAGTTTGTGATGAAACTTGGTATTTTGCCTCCCTAAACTTTGGGTAAATTGTTTCCAACGTAAATTTATGATTTTTTCCTTGTGGGCTAGGAGTCAACTTTTAATATCGTTTTTTATTTTGGTTTGGAATTATGGCATTATGGGCGTCTTTAGCTTTGTAATCTAATGTAGATTAACTAATTGATAGACTTTGATCGTTCGGAAGCTATTCAGAAAGGAAAGACTCTAGCGAATTAGTTTGTGGCACCTGTTAAGCCTTCGAGGTAGGTTACAGCTTACTTATGTCTAGACTCCGATTAGTGCAATGTATGTAGATAGCAGTTATTGATGGGGAAAGCATGATAGGCCTTCAGACATGGTGTAAAGGTGATTTTCAACTAGGTTGGTATTTTCAGCTGTTATGTGGGCTTCTCTCCATGTTTATGATATTCATGTATATGAAGTGTTTATCATTGTCTCTTATTATCTCACTTATCTTACTTATCTTATGAAATGAGGAAGCATAAAATGGATGAATTGAGTTGTGATTTGCATTTCATGGCAAATATTTGGGGATGCTATACAATATATGGTATTGATGAGGTTGATTCATGCATGGCACGCATTCATATTTCATGTGCTATTGATTTGATATGATTGTTATTGAAATGATGATAAGTGAGAGAGGGTAACCTTCAAAGTATTTGTCGGAGAGCGTAAGAGAGAGAGAGAGAGAGAGAGAGAGAGCTCATGATCCGAGGTCATTACTAGAGCGAAGGAGTGCCCATGATCCGAGATTGTTATCGGAGTGAGAGAGTGCTCGTGATCCGAGGTCTTTATCAGAGCAAGGGTGGTACATGAACTTCGCTGGTCCCCCATGGGTCATGGCTTTGAGACATTGTCCTTAGCATGTGAGTACGGTACAGAGAGGAAGCCTGGGGGGGCATTACTTTTCATTTGCATTTCACTCCACATCATTACATGGTACATTTTCCTATTTATTATTGGATGATGATAATTGAGTTGTTGCTTGTTTGTGAGGGATTTACTTAAAGACTTGATGGACTTGTGGATTAGAGACTTCACCTAGGCTTACAACTTGAGGTTATTGACCTTTCTGTACTTGTGATGCTATTCTTGGATTGTGTTAATGGATACTCGATTGTGAGAATGTTTATCTTTCAGTCTCTTCCTATATATATGTTAGCTTACTGTTGTCAGCTACCTAAATATTGTAGGCCTATGATACCTACCAGTACGTAGTGTTTGTACTGATACTACCTTGTTGCATTCTTTTATGAGTGCAGAGTACGTGATAGGGTCTAATTTCTCTCCTCGTGGCTGATTCTCGAGATTTGCTGACGAGTATCTAGGGTGAGCATATGGACGGATCCACAGCCCGAATGCCTCTTCTTATTTACTTGTCTTATTTGGTGTTCCGAGACAGTATTCCACTTTTTCATACTATGTATTCATAGTCAAACTTGTAGTTGTGGCTCTTGTACTGCCCTAGACCAGATTCCTTGGGATTTTTGTATTATTCCTGCATTTATTTACTTATCCATTCCAGACTTATTACATATATTCGATGGTTGGGTTTACTTTATTATTGATTTGAATTGTGATTAAGAGACGGGTTTCGCCTACCAGGTGGGAAAAGGGTAGGTGCCCGCACGTCGCCCCGATTTGGGACGTGATAAGTTGGTATTAGAGCCCTAGGTTACCCGATCTATAAGAACAAAATCATTTCTAGTAGAGTCATGTGGATCGATATGATGAGCTCCGTACTTATTTGCGAGAGGCTTTGGGACATTTAGGAAACTTCTTTCATTCTTTCATGCTACTTTATTCAAATTGGTATCTGGAACTTTTGAATTGGTATCTGATCCATTTCTATTCTCTCATAGATGGTGAGAACACGAGCTACTATCGCCAGGGACGAGGTGCCCGAGCCTGCTACTAGGGCCGGTACGAGAGGACAAGGACATACAAGAGGCCGCGACCAGGCTAGAGGTCATGATGCTACACCGGCCAGGGGCAGGGCCCCTGTGGCTGGACAGAGGCAAGCTCGATTAGCTTCTCCATCGCATGTGCCTGAGCGATAACCTGCGAGAGAGCAGAAAGCAGAAAGAGGTGTAGGGCCAGCCCAGACTCACCCTGAGGCCATATCTGACCCAGTATTCCAGGACACCATGGCCCGTATCCTCCTTCATCTTGATACCCAGCATGCTATGGGCGGTGCGACTACTCTAGGTGGTTCCCAGACCAAAGTAGGAGTACGGACTCTTGAGTAGAGGCAGACATTGGGGATGCAACCTGCTACTACCATGGCCCTGCGTATTGATGGTATACCAGCCTCTGAGGGTGCCCCTAGGCCACTAGCAATCCAAGTCTTGACCGTTGCGGATCATGAGCTCATTAATCGATTTTTTAAGATGGAGCCGCTTAGATTCTTCGGCATGCCTAGTGAGGTTCTTCGGCACGCCTAGTGAGGATGCACACTAGTTCATTATGAAGATGCATGAAAGGATTTACATCGTGGAGTCTCACGGTGTGGATTATGTCTTTTCAATTTCGTGGAGACATGAAGACGTGGTGGAGGTATTTTATTGAGGGCAGACATGTTGGTTTACCTCTACTGACCTGGGCACAATTCAACTAGGCCTTCTTAGAGAAGTACGTGCCGTGTACATTGAGGGATCAACGCATGGATGGGTTAACCCATTTATAGCAAAGAGGTATGTCAGTGGCAGAGTATGAGGCCATGTTCCTGTTTTTGGCTCGATATGCGACACAGTTGATTCTGACAGAGGTAGAGAAGGTTTGTAGATTTGTTGGTGGACTTGTGCTTCCACTTCATATTTCTTGTCTTCAGCTTATGGCCATAGGGTCTTCCTTCCAAGCAGTACTGGATCATGCCGTGAGTGTCGACTCTCCCGAGGCTCGATCATTTGGAGGGTCTAGTCAGAAGAGGCCTCGTCAGCATGGTGGGTATAGTGGTTTTAGTTATAGGGGCGGGGGTCAGTCTTTCAGGACCTATCAGTCAGCCCCTAGCCATCCCATTCAGTCCGCATTGCAGGCATCTTCTGGTGACCCTTCTTGATAGAGTGGTTTTGGGGCCGGGCAGTCTCAGGGAGGTTCCTTCTCTTGACCAACCGCCCGAGGTGGTCCATCCTTTTCTTCGACCTCTTTGTATCAGCCACCAACCCCCAGATCTTGTTATAGCTATGGTGATCCTGATCACATCATGAGAGTTTGCACCCGATCTAGTCAGAGTAGGACTCAGCAGGGTTCCCGATTCTAGACCCCGAGGACTCTGACATTATCTATTAGCCGGGGTGGTTCTTCAGCGAGAGGCGGTGCTCAGTCAGGCTGCGATTGTTCTTATTCATCCAGGGGTGGGCATTAATCCGGTAGGGGTGGTTCCAAGGTCTCCAGGGAAGGAGCACAGTCTGACTAGAGAGGTTGTGGTGGTGTGAATTGCTTTGCTTCCAGGTAAGCCTGAGGCCTGGGCTTCTGATGCTATGATCTCAGGTACTATTTTTGTTCGTCACCGGACAGCTTTGATCTTATTTGATCCCAGTTCTACTTTCTCATATGTGTCTACTTATCATTCGATTGGTTGGGAATTGACTTGTGACCGTCTTGGTGTACATATTCATGTGTCTACTTGAGTTGGAGGTTCGGTTGTGGTTGATCGAGTCTATCGGTCTTTCTTAATTATTTTTATGGGGCATGACATGTGGGTAGACTTGATGATCTTGGATATGGCAGATTTTGATATTACATTCAGTATGAGTAGGTTGTCCCCGTACCACGTGATCTTGGACTATTATGCCAAGATAGTTGTAACGACCTGTTCGGTCATTATAGCGATTATGACACTTTTACCCCAGTTGACCCTTCCTGAGCCTTATGAGTATGATTTTGACCTACGGAGATAGGTGGCACGGTTATCGAGGTCATTGGGTAAGTTCTAGTGTGAGTTTTGAAAATTTGAGCCTTTAAGTGAAATAGTTGACTTTTGAGTAGAAGGACCTTTTTTAAAAATTCATCGATTTCGAGAGTTTCGGATGATCGTTTATGACTTGGTACGATGCTCGATTGGGTTCCCATAGTAATTGAGAGCATTTTGGGACTTGGGTTGGAATCTTGGCTTTAGGCCATTGGGGGTTGACTTGGTAAAATAGACCTTCCTTGGGAAATCTGAGGCCACGAGCGAGTTCGTACTGCATTTTTATGTGTGTTTGCACGGTTGTTTCGTACCTGTGAAGCCTCGGGTGATAGTAGCATTTCGGGTTGAGACTTGTCAGAAATAGGATTTCTGGTGCTGGTGTGACCGCCGTAGCGGCTCCAGAGCTGCGTGGCTATCCCGCTGTAGCGGTCATATTATCGCTATAGCGGCCTTGCAGTTTTAGTGTTGGACACCATAGCCGTCCTCCTTACCGCCGCATCGCTTGCGTTGTTGTTATATCCCGTATTTTGTACATTGGGACATTCCGAGCTAATCATGAAAAGTTAAGGACAAGACTATTCCGGGATACGAGGCTGAGAATTTTGACCTTCGATTTTGTGTTATGGCATAAGTTGCTTATGATTTTATTGGTATGGAATATTAAGGAAAATTTGAGGTTAAAAGTGAATTATGGAAAACTATTATTTCATGAAATAATGCCAAGTTGACCATGTGGCACATAGTAAGGCTTGGAAATTAAATTTATCCAAGCCATGTGTGGCCATGGTACACATGGATGAATAATATATGTTCATAATAGATGACCAAGCAAGACTAGTAGTCATCTTTTCCTCTCCTTAGAAGCTTGGAGAAACATGGAGAAAAAGAGAGAGCAATTCGCCAAGAGTCGGCCGAATGGTTCCATGGAAATTGATCACAAAAAAATTATTTCTTCTAGGTTTTCAACTCATTGAAGGTCCTTATCAACATGGAGTAGTTGTTGGAGCAAGCAAAGCCTTTATTCTTGCAAGCACAACCCTAGCCAAGTTGAAGAACAAAGTAGAAAAGGTAAGGTTTAATCTTCTTTTCATAAGTTATGGATGGTTTAATGCGTGTTGTAGAGTGTAGAAATGGATGAAATTCATGAAACTTTGCATGTTGGAGTGTGGCCGTGAGGGCTGTTTTTGGTAGACTATGATGAACAAAATTTTACTTAGTATTTTTGGTTGTTGTTGTTTTGGATTCCATGGTAAGAATGAAGATTTAATGATTCAAGTTATAGTTGTAATCGTTTATGGGTGTTTTGTAGCTAATGTGATTTCAATATGGTTTCTTGTATTTAGGAGAATAATGTTGTTAATATGTGGATTATTGATGTGGTTTAGGAATTTGGAAAAAAGAAATGTGTTGTTGTCGTTCCTATGGAAATTGGAAGGTTTCGGGAGGTTGTAAGTTGGTTGGGCCGTGTGGAATGTTGTATGATTGTTTGAAGTGTTCTTGAATCTTGTTTGAATGATCTCGGATTAGTACTTGAATGTGTGACCATTGGTATTGGTATGATTGTATGCGGTTGATTTGAATATAAATGAAATGTTGTCGAAGTATGTAGAAAAGAGTTACTAACGTTAGAATGCGTTTTGAATGACTTGTTGATATTGTTAGTATGGTTGTTGGTATTGTTGTTGACGATTTGGCCGAGTTGAATTCTAGGGGTTGTTGAATTTGCAAATGCCGCCAAATTTCTCGTAAATAAAGTGCTAGCTTAGAATTGATTTCTAAATGCTTATGACTAATGTTTGGTGTTTAACGATGTTGTTGAGATCTCGAGAAGCCGAGACTTGAGTTCGGATTAGCTTAGATAGCGGACGAGGTATGTAAAGTCCCAACCTTTCTTTCTTTTGGCATGTCTTAGTTGTAAGTAGGCTACGCTACGAGCCTCGGGGGGTAACTCTATTCTTGCGATCCGAGCATGTCTACGATTCTTATTCACTTCTTAATGTTGACATTTGTAATGTACTAGAATAATGGTCCTTATGTCTTTGGTATGATTGGATTTCAAAGTTTGCATAAAAAGTTTTGTTCCTAAAAGGTTCTATGTCGAAAAAGGCCGTAACTTTCGTAGACGAACCGATCTCCTCGATATGCTTGTGGAAGGCTCTGTAGCGTATAATGACTATACCTTCCATAGGCGGGCTCGGATTGGGTTGACGCTCGTCCGTGGGTCCCGCGACTTTCCTTTGTATAGCTCTAACGACTTTTGAAAGAACTTAGTATGACTATCGTCTTAACCTCGAGCGTCGATTACTTACTTACCTATCGAGTCCGTAATGATGATTATGTTCTCGATTTCCATAAGCTACTTCATATGGTTTTGAAACATATCCATAATTTCTAAAGTTATATTTGATATGTTCCCGAGTGACATTCGGGGGTAAACTTGATTTGACTATTCTCTTGGTTTTAAATGATAGTTCGTTTGACTATTTTATGGAGTTTTTAAAAATGTTTTAAACTCGCATATAGTTCCTAACGACTCGCTCGTGCACATGGTTGTTACATCTTTCACCGAGTCCCGTGCGGTTATGTTATCGTGCGCACTATGTTATATTCCGGAGTATGATGTGTTCACGCGCGAGCCCTCCTAGAGGGCCGGGTACCGTGTATATTCGGTGTTATGATGTGTTATGGCGTTATGACGTGTTACGTGATATGTCGGGTTACGGAGATTTGAAACCTTCCGAGTATGATGTGTTATGGCTCCAATGACGGGCGGGCGACCATATTCCCTGAGCCCCCATGCATGATTTGTGTTTTGATAAGTAAGTATTTGGGTATTCTGGATTTTGCATTTATTTTCTGTACTTCTTGTTCCGATTATGATCCTGTTTACTATATTTCGTGCTTTGCATACTCAGTACATTTCGTACGACCCCTTTCTTCGGGGTCGCGTTTCATGCCCGTGCAGTGCGTATACTAGTGTGGAGATCTGCCCCTTAGGATTTCCATTCGGCTATTTGGAGCGCTCCCTTGTTCCGAGCCTGTGTTTTAGGTACGTACTCTTCCGATGCATATGTATATGGCTATTCATGGGTACGGCGAGGCCCTGTCCCGTCATATGATTCTATTGTTACTCTTAGAGGTCTGTAGACATATGTGTGGGTTGTGGATAATCACTGTTCAGTGGTGTCTGTGTGATTTGTGATTTGGACGTCCCCCTATACTATGATTGCCTTACCCTACTTATGTGTGATATTATTTGTCAAAAGTTGTGACAAATATATGTATATATATTTGTGACAATTTTGGGGCGACGTATTACTATTCTGTATGTATAAGATCTGGTTATGCCAGCTATGATCAGACGTCTGACATTTGTATATGTATAAGCTGTTTGTACGCTGATTATGGTTAACAGGTGTGTATGGGTGCCTAGCTCGGGCACTAGTCGCGACCTACGGGGGACGGGTCGTACAAGTGGTATCGAGCGGTTCGTCCCTGATTGTCTACGGACCTGTCCCAGCAGTCTTATTTATGGTGTGAAGCCGGCCACACTTATAAACGCAAGAGACCCATAGGCATTTAGGAATCGGTGAGCCTTTTGTCTTAGATCGTGCGATAGAGCCAAGTCATAGGAAATGAAATTCCTTATACTAATTTTTATTTCGACCGAAGGACGACATCGACAGAAGGAAGTGATTGACGATATTGGAAGTTACAAAGCACGCAGGTAAGCAAAGGCACAAAAGATATATGTCGGGTAAGGTATTGAGGTACGATTGAAATGTAAAGTTAAATATTGGAAGGGAAAAGTAAACAGGAAAGTGTAACAGGTGCAGTTTGAGTTGGACATACGAGGTAAGTCTATCATTTTCATACTGTTGTTGATATTGGGAGCCCTGTGTGGCTGTGATATGATATATATATATATATATATATATATATATATATATATATTTTGTCTGTGAGGCATTGTTGGTATTTCTGCGTGCGAGGTTTGAGATAGTAAGAAATATAGAGGAAACTCTACCGAAATTTTCCCAGAAATAAAAAGAGAGTGAGACAAGGGTTTGTGATATGCCTCGAAAGGTTGTGTCAATAGTAAGGATAGGATTTGACTAAGTTGTAAGTACGGCTGACCTTGAGAAATAAGTTAACTACCGAATTGATGGTAATAGTAATTAGGAGGTCGATATCGATATGGTAAAAAGAATTTGGAAAGGGCTTGTGATATTAAGAGATGATTTAGAAGAGACCGACAAATCTTGATAGAGTGTTATATTAAGGTACCAACTGAATTGATAAGCAGGGATAAAATATGACGAGTTTATAGTTAGAAGAAATAATGGTATGATTGAAACAAGAGTACCGAGGAAAAAGAATTGTGACGGATATGAATGTATTGATAAGACAGCTTGCGAGATATTAAGGATAAGATTGATTACGAACAGGATATTATGTGAATATAATAAGGATTGTTATGAAAATGAGCAAAGCCTAGCGAGGAAGTGACCAAAGGATATGACGTGATCTATGTGACTCAAGTATAAAGGTGAGCTATGGATCAAAAAAAAAAAAAGGGGATAATTGGAAGAAGGAGATGAAAAGAAAAGCGGGCAAGATAACAATGCAGTAATGGATGATGACATGTGTAGCCGAGAACACGAGTAATATCAGTGACGGAACTGTGAAAGACCAAGCCATAGAAAGATGAGCAACGAGGTAGAATGAGTGCTAGGAAATATGACCCAGGTATGATAAGAACAAATAGGGATGAACGGAATATGAATTGAAAATGAGAAAGAGGATTATGTAGGTGTAGTAGTTTCCGAAGGACATAGAGGTATTATGAAATTCCTCGTGCGCAGAAAAGAAGGATGGACATAGACTGGAGAAATATGGTAAGGGGATACTAAAGTAAGCACCCAAGATAGACGTAATTAAATAAGTGCGAATATGGAACAAAAAGGGGATACATAGTTAGGAATTTAAAGGCGTAGTACGACGACATGGAGACCGTTATTGAGACGAACTTTGTATGTTTTTGAGTGAGTTAGAAGCCTGTGTTGGGTACACAGTAAGGGTAAAAAGTCATAAAGCATAGAGGGGTACTGCGTGCTCACGACTTCACCTCGGAAATAATGGAATCTTTAAGCGACAAAGACGGTAGGCTTAAGGAACAGATGGTGCAATATAATTTCTTCAAAGGAAGTAGATGATATAGGTTGATATAAAGATACTACTTCAAGAGATCTTTGGACACTTATCGTTGGAATATAAGTGCCCCCTAACTGAGAATTTGGAATGCCTACAAGTATTAAATAATTATTGATTGGAGTAAGAGACCCTTTCTGGTTCGGCGGGAAAGGTGTTATGAAGACGTCTTGAAATCTGTTAAGACTTCAATTTACTCCAGATTAGGTGATGAAGGTCATATGGTGAGGTGGCCGCGATCATACTAGCGTTAGAGCACCGCATTTCATCAGAGTCCCAAAGTTAAGAGTGCTGGAGCGGGAGAAATTTTAGGATAGGTGACCCCCTGGAAAGTGTATTAAAAGTCCTGTAGAGTCGGACACAGGGGAGATGAATGGGAAGCTAGGGTAGCCTAAGAGAAATCAGAGTATACAGAGTGGGCAAGAACCTTAAGAGGTCACATAGGACGAGACAGACGGAACCAGGGAAAAAGAAAGAAGGTGCATTACAGCTTTAGAATCAGGGTAAGTTGAATAGCGTTTGGAAATATTTTGTAAGCAAGATGGTAGCAATTAGGTATACGTATGTATATGACATCCCATACATGGCTATATTGTATCCCAGCAATCGACGTTGCGGCATATTGGAAGGCAATAATCGGACAAGATAACGAAGCTCAAGTGAAAAAAAAAAATAGAAGATGGCACAAATGTTATAAGGCAAGCTGATGCTGTTTTCACTACAGGTTAAGCTCGGAAAGTTTTAATACAATGATATTTGGAAAAGAAATAAAGTGAGTGGAGGGTAGGTAAAGTGACCAAAAGGTCGGGAAAAAGAGAAAGAGTAAGAAACATGAGGGAGTAAAGTCTCCAAGAGAGACGACGGGCAAAGCACAACACTATTTTGATAAAAATTTGAGATTAGGCGTGTGAGAGGGATAGAGTGTGGTAGTATGGAACAAAAGAGGAATGAGAAGTAAAGGAAAGAATGATTAGGCCGTGCAACGATGCTAAGAGAATTCTAACTCTCGGAAGATAAGTACCGAAGACGATGGATATCAAAAAAAATTATTGATGTATTAGGACCTCCTTAATAATGGGGGGAAGAACATATTGGACTTAAAAGGGATTATGGCGTTTTTATGCTCCAAAAAGGGGAAGTTATTAGCTTGGAGCCAGAGTTCAAAACGATCGCCAATACAAGGAAATCAAAGACGCGTATACTTGTGTTATGAGAGAATCATAAGGGAGCAACAATTTCCGTAGCCCTATGCTTTTGGGTTGTATGACAAGATTTGAGGGGTAAAGGTTAAAGAAACAGTTGTAGCAGAAAACTAAAGGAATGGTTGTGGCAAGAGCCCAAGGATTTAGTTTAAACTCGAATTATGAGTTGCCATAAGTGTAGTTGTACTGTGAAGGATAGCGAAGGGTGCAGAACTATTTCGTATATACATACTTTGGATCGACGGAAGTAGTCCTGGGAAGGGACCAGGAGGAATAGTTTAAGGGACATAACCATTATACCCACTAGCAATAAAGTCATGTTGAGTGAGCACTCGGAATGTAAAGGTAAATGGTGTCAAGGATGTAAGGACTAACGACGTTGACCATTAAACCGTAAGTGAATCTCGATGCAGTATGTCACCCTCAGACTGACGAGCAGACTGAACGTACTATTCAGACGCTAAAAGATATGTTGCGGGCTTGTGTTATTAATTTTGGAGGCAGCTGGGATTATCATCGGCCACTTATGGGGTTTGCCTACAATAACGACTGCCATTCTAGCATCCAGATAGCCGTATGTGGCTTTGTATGGCAGAAAGTGCAGGTCACCGATTGGCTGGTTCGATGTTGGCGGAACTAAGCTAATGGGCCTAGATATGATTCAGCAAGTAGTTGACAAAATGGAACTCATTCAGGAAAGGTTCTTAGCAGCCATAGTCGACAGGAGTCATATGCCGATAATCGACGTCGACATTTAGGGTTCCAAATTAGCGATTGAGTATTTTTGAAAGTGTCACCCAGGAAGGGTGTTATGGGAGTCGGCAAGAAAGGGAGGCTCAGTCCAAGGCATATTGGACCTTACCAGGTCGTCCGTAAAGTAGGCAAGGTTGTCTATGAATTAGACCTACCGTCTGATTTAGAAGCAGTGCATCCAGTCTTCTACCGGTCAATGCTTCGTAAAGGTGTAGGTGATCCCTCCAGAGTATTTTCCCATAGATGATAGCCAGGTAACAAAGGGGTTATCCTAGAGGAGCAGCCCATAGCTATACCAGATCGTCAGGTGAGAAGGTTGCGTACCAAAGACATGGCTCTCGTTAAGATATTGTGGCGAAATAATAGCAGAGAAGAGATGAAGAATACGTATTCCTACTTATTTCCTATGTCTTCAGGTAATCTAAATTCCCAGATGGTTTATGTTGATTGATTAACGAACTGTATGTGACAGCCATGAAAGAGACTCTCCCGAAGTGTTTATAAGACCCTGTCGGATTAGTTTAACATTCGAGGACGAATGTTTTAAAGGGGGGGAGGATGTTATATCCCGTATCTTATACATGGGGACATTCCGAGCTAATCATGAAAAGTTAAGGACAAGACTATTCCGGGATACGAGGTTGAGAATTTTGACCTTCGATTTTGTGTTATGGAATAAGTTGCTTATGATTTTATTGGTATGGAATATTAAGGAAAATTTGAGGTTAAAAGTGAATTATGGAAAACTATTATTTCATGAAATAATGCCAAGTTGGCCATGTGGCACATAAGTGGGGTACCACCCATGGCTTGGCCAAATTAAATTCATCCAAGCCATGTGTGGGCCATGGTACACATGGATGAATAATATATGTTCATAATAGATGACCAAGCAAGACTAGTAGTCATCTTTTCCTCCTTAGAAGCTTGGAGAAACATGGAGAAAAAGAGAGGAGAGCAATTCGGCCAAGAGCTGGCCGAATGGTTCCATGGAAATTGATCACAAAAAAATTATTTCTTCTAGGTTTTCAACTCATTGGAAGGTCCTTATCAACATGGAGTAGTTGTTGGAGCAAGCAAAGCCTTTATTCTTGCAAGCACAACCCTAGCCAAGTTGAAGAACAAAGTGGAAAAGGTAAGGTTTAATCTTCTTTTCATAAGTTATGGATGGTTTATGTGTGTTGTAGAGTGTAGAAATGGATGAAATTCATGAAACTTTGCATGTTGGAGTGTGGCCGTGAGGGCTGTTTTTGGTAGACTATGATGAACAAAATTTTACTTAGTATTTTTGGTTGTTGTTGTTTTGGATTCCATGGTAAGAATGAAGATTTAATGATTCAAGTTATAGTTGTAATCGTTTATGGGCTGTTTTAGGAGCTAATGTGATTTCAATATGGTTTCTTGTATTTAGGAGAATAATGTTGTTAATATGTGGATTATTGATGTGGTTTAGGAATTTGGAAAAAAGAAATGTGTTGTTGTCGTTCCTATGGAAATTGGAAGGTTTCGGGTGAGGTTGTAAGTTGGTTGGGCCGTGTGGAATGTTGTGCGGATTGTTTGAAGTGTTCTTGAATCTTGTTTGAATGATCTCGGATTAGTACTTGAATGTGTGACCATTGGTATTGGTATGATTGTATGCGGTTGATTTGAATATAAATGAAATGTTGTCGAAGTATGTAGAAAAGAGTTACTAACGTTAGAATGCGTTTTGAATGACTTGTTGATATTGTTAGTATGGTTGTTGGTATTGTTGTTGACGATTTGGCCGAGTTGAATTCTAGGGGTTGTTGAATTTACAGGGGAAATGCTGCCCAAATTTCTGTAAATAAAGTGCTAGCTTAGAATTGGATTTCTAAATGCTTATGACTAATGTTTGGTGTTTAACGATGTTGTTGTAGATCTTGAGAAGCCGAGACTTGAGTTCGGATTAGCTTAGATAGCGGACGAGGTATGTAAAGCCTAACCTTTCTTTCTTTTGGCATGTCTTAGTTGTAAGTAGGCTACGCTACGAGCCTCGGGGTAACTCTATTCTTGCGATCCGAGCATGTCTACGATTCTTATTCACTTCTTAATGTTGACATTTGTAATGTACTAGAATAATGGTCCTTATGTCTTTGGTATGATTGGATTTCAAAGTTTGCATAAAAGTTTTGTTCTAAAAGGTTCTATGTCGAAAAGAGCCGTAACTTTCGTAGACAAGCCCATCTCCTCGATATGCTTGTGGAAGGCTCTGTAGCGTATAATGACTATACCTTCCATAGGCGGGCTCGGATTGGGTTGACGCTCGTCCGTGGGTCCCGCGACTTTCCTTTGTATAGCTCTAACGACTTTTGAAAGAACTTAGTATGACTATCGTCTTAACCCTCGAGCGTCGATTACTTACTTACCTATCGAGTCTGTAATGATGATTATGTTCTCGATTTTCATAAGCTACTTCATATGGTTTTGAAACGTATCCATAATTTCTAAAGTTATATTTGATATGTTCCCGAGTGACATTCGGGGGAAACTTGATTTGACTATTCTCTTGGTTTTAAATGATAGTTCGTTTGACTATTTTATGGAGTTTTTTAAAATGTTTTAAACTGCATATAGTTCCTCACGACTCTGCTCGTGCATATGGTTGTTACATCTTTCGCCGAGTCCCGGGCCGGTTATGTTATCGTGCGCACTATGCTATATTCCGGAGTATGATGTGTTCCGGTTCGCCGAGCCCCTCGCTAGAGGGCCGAGTACCGTGTATATTCTGGTGTTATGATGTGTTATGGCGTTATGATGTGTTATGTGATATGTCGGGTTACGGAGATTTGAAACCTTCCGGAGTATGATGTGTTATGGCTCCAATGACGGGCGGGCGACCATATTCCCTGAGCCCCCATGCATGATTTGTGTTTTGATGAGTAAGTATTTGGGTATTCTGGATTTTGCATTTATTTTACGTACTTCTTGTTCCGATTATGATCCCGTTTACTATATTTCATGCTTTGCATACTCGACATATTTCGTACCGACCCCTCTCTTCGAAATGCGTTTCATGCCCGCAGGTACAGATACTAGTGTAGAGATCTGCCAGCTTAGGATTTCCATTCAGCTATTTGGAGTGCTCCCTTGTTCCGGAGCCTATGTTTTGGTACAGACTCTTCCGATGCATATGTATATGGCTATTCATGGGTATGGCGGGGCCCTGTCCCGTCATATGATTCTGTTGTTACTCTTAGAGGTTTGTAGACATTTGTGTGGGTTGTGGGTAATCACTGTTCAGTGGTGTCTGTGTGATTTGTGATTTGGACGTCCCCCTATACTATGATTGCCTTACCGGCCTATGTGTGATATTATTTGCTGAAAGTTGTGACAGCGATATGTATATATATTTGTGACAATTTTGGGGCGACGTATTACTATTCTGTATGTATAAGATCTGGTTATGCCACTATGATCGAACGTCGACATTTGTATATGTATAAGCTGTTTGTACGCTGATTATGGTTAACAGGTGTGTATGGGTGCCCAGCTGGGGCACTAGTCGCGGCCTACGGGGTTGGGTCGTGATAGCTGTAGCCGTCCTCCTTACCGCCGTAGCCATTCTAGGACCGTCATAGCCATTGACGGGCAGATTTTTCTCTTTTTCTTAAGTTAAAAACCCTTATCACTTCATTTCTTTAGCATATTAAGGAAATTTGAGAGATTTTGACAAGATTCTTCATAGAGGTAAGATCCTTGGCCTTAGAATTTATTACTTTCCCTTCTTAATCATTTATCCATGGTAGAAATTCATGAAACTTGAGATAGAAAATGGGTTTCAATTGTTTCTTCATTAAATGGGTTTAAGCCTTTCTTAATGAGTTATAATTGGTGAATTTAGCTAAGTTAAGCATGAAATTGATTATATTAATGTTGTTGAGCTTATATCTTCCATTATTAGAGGTTAATTTGTGGATTGGAAAGTTAGGGTTCATACCCAAAATTGGGGGTTTCACTTTAAATCCGAATTTCTCTTAATCTTGAGTTAATCTAGAAATTGATTAGTGGGTTTTGATCATCTAGACTTGAATTGCATATTCCACCTTAGAATTTCCTGTTTTGCCCTTGTGGGCCTGTTTTCCCAATTTCCATAGGTTGGAATTGACCTAAATTAGAAGTACAGCATTATGGGTATTGTTCTTCTCGATTTCTAATGTAGAACTCAAATATGATTAGACTTTGAGTATTCGGAGATGCTACGAAAGGGCAAGGCAAAGGTGTGGTTGCTTTTGGCTCCTGTTTAGCATTCCAGGTAGGTTACGACTTACCTTATGGTTAGACTTCGATTAGTAAAGCATATGTAGAGTTAGTGTTTGTCGAAGACCGCATGTTACGCCTACGGGTATGAATTTGGGATGGATTCTTAGGTTAGTATTGTTGTTTACTATGGCTTGTCGCCTTATTGTGTTCTATTAAGTGGTTGCCTTATTATGATTTGTTGGCTTGTCGCTACATAATTGATTCTAGAATTGATGCTTAGTGACGGCCTTATGATTTAGAGAACGTATTTATCATCGTTGAGATTGTAGAAAGGGAAAGTAAGGTTATGATATTGATATTGTGATTGAGATATGTGTCCATGTGGGGCACGATTGATTAGATATGTTTGTCTTCATTCATTGATATTATGTAGTGTACTCAATCTCATCTTTCATGATACCCTGATATGAATACTCAGTGACTTATTCATGATTATGAACCCCTATCTCTCGGATTGGTTATTGACTTGTGAAGAGGAAGGAATAGAAATTGGGATACGTCCAGGTGTGGCATGGTTGTCATTGATATACTTTTGTTGGCATTGATATCATGCATGCATTCATACTTATATATATGGATCGGGTTGCGAGCCGCAACATGCACATATACATACACACACATATATACATAAATTGGATCGGGTTGCACGTATCGCAATACTAACTGGGATCGAGTTGCACGTTCCGCAACACTGACTGCGATCGGGTTGTACTTTCCGTAACACTGACTTGGATCGGGTTGTGCGCCGCAACAGGTAAATGAACTTTGCGGGTTCCTTGTGGGTCATGACTGTCGATCATAGACATCGTCTGCCCGAATAGTGTGTGTATTAGTGCATAGCACTGCATTGCATTCATATTTCATTCACTCATACGTTTGATTTCTAGTAGTGGTTATTTATTGTACCATACTGTGTTCGTGATTATTGATTTCCTGGTTGGCTACTAATATGAGATTATCGTGTGCCTGACTAATATATATTTGAAATTGATTAGAGTCGAGGAGTAGAGACTTTCTCCTTGGTTGGGACTCTAGGATCCGGAGTGACATTATTGGCTGTGCTAGTGTTTATGGTTATTCTGTGGAATTGTGGTAAAACTTGTCAAGACTTATGTTTAGGTGCTTCACTATAGGCTATGATTCGGGTATTGATCCTTATGTACTTGAGTTGTTATTCTTGGACTGTGTGGTGTGTATACTTGATTGTGAGCATGTCTATGCTTCAGTCTCTTACTTTATATATGTTAACTAACTGTTATCGGCCTATAATGCCTACTCAGTACTTGTTGTTTATACTGATGCTACCTTGCTACACTCCTTTTCGGGGTGTAGAGTTTGATACAGGTCCTGCTTTTTCTTCTCGAGGCTGATTTTTGAGTCCTGAATAACGAGTGTCTAGGGTGAGCATTTGACGAGTCACTGCTCGAAGGCTCATCTATCCTGTCTTTATATTCCATCATTCAGGCGACTTTTTATTTGACTTTCAGACTTATATATTAGACATTCTTGTAGTTTCTCTTGTACGACTCAGACCAGTTCCTTGGGGATTGTATTTATATTCTGCACTTATGATTATTTATGACTCAGGCTTCTACTTATTATGCTCTATTTACTTTGTTGTGGTTTGAATTGATGATATGGGAAAGGGTTCGTCTACCAAGGTAGGAAATAGTATGTGCCCGCGTGACTTAGTTAATTTGGGTCGTGACAACTGTCACCTTACCTATGCCTGGGATTCCTAGACTTGAGTGGAGGGGTACTCCAAGTCCAGCTCCAAAAAAGATTATTTCTTATCTCCGCATGAGGAAATTAGTTGACAAGAGGTGTTTGTCTTACTTGGCCCATGTTCGTGATACTAGTGTTGGTTCTCTGCCCCTTGAGTCCGTGCCCACTGTATGCGAGTTTGCGGAGGTAATCCCTTCTCATTTGCTGGGTATGCCACCCGATCGTGACATTAATATTTGCATCCCTTTAGAGCTGGCTACTTGCCCTATTTCCATTCCGCCATATAGGATGGCACCTGTCTAGTTGAGAGAGTTAAAGGAGTAGTTGCAGGACCTTCTGAGTAAGGGATTCATTAGATCGAGCATCTCCTCTTGGAGCACTCCCGTGTTATTTGTGAAGAAAAAAGATAGGATGATTAGGATGTGCATAGATTACCATCAGTTGAACAAGATTACCATTCGTAATAAGTATCCTATTCCTCGCATCGATGACTTGTCCGACTAGCTTCAGGGAGCTTCTGTGTTTTCGAAGATTGATTTGAGGTCAGGCTATAACCAGCTGAATATTCGGGCTAAGGATGTTCCGAAGACTTTCTTTAGGACTCGTTATAGTCATTATGAGTTCCTTGTTATGTCATTTGGGCTTACAAATGCCCCGCAACTTTCATGGACTTGATGAATGGCATTTTTAAGCCATACTTGGATTCCTTCGCCATAACATTCATTGATGATATCATGGCGTATTCGAATAGTAGGAAGTAGCATGAGCGTCATTTGAGGATTGTCCTTGGGTTATTGAGAGAAAAAGAGTTTTATGCTAAGTTTTTAAAATATGAGTTATGGCTTAATTCTGTGGCATTCATGGGCCACGTGGTGTCAAAGAAAGGGATCATGGTTGATCCTAAGAAGATTGAGGCTGTTAGGGATAGGGCGAGACCCACTACAATGAATGAGATTCGTAGCTTCGTAGCTTTGGCTAGTTACTACCGTTGGTTCGTAAAAGGGTTTGCTTCTATTGCTTCTCACCTGACCAGATAAACTCAGAAGGAGGTTCCTTTCCAACTGTCCGATGCTTGTGAAGAGAGCTTTCAAAAGCTCAAGACTTTATTGACCATAACCCTTATTTTGGCATTACTCGTGGAGGGTAAGGATTTCTCAATTTATGGTGATGCGTCCCGTGTTGGTTTGGGCGCCATTTTGATGTAAGAGGGCTAGGTCATTGCCTATTCTTCTAGCCAATTGAATATCCATGAGAAGAACTACCCTACTCATGATTTGTAGTTGGTAGCGGTACTATTTGCATTGAAGATTTGGAGGCATTATCTATATAGGGTCCATTGTGAGGTGTACACCGATCACCCCAGCCTTCGGCACGTGTTCAGTCAGAGGGATCTTAATTCTATGTAGTGTAGGTGGATGGAGCTGCTGAAGGATTATGATATCACTATACTTTACATCCTGGTAAAGCTAATGTGGTAGCTGATGCCTTGAGTAGCAAGGTAGTGAGTATGGGAAGTTTAGCTTGGTTGGTTGCTTCGCACTGTCCTTTAGCCATGGAGGTTCAAACTCTGGCTAACAGTCTTGTATGTATTAATATTTCAGATTCGGGCAGAGTTTTAGCATGCGTTGAGGTGATGTCGTCTCTCTTGGAGAAGATCAGGGCTCAGCAATTTTATGATGCTAAGTAAGCTCCACGATAAGGTTTTGAGATGTGAGTCTAAGGAGGCCGTTCTTGAATATAAGAGGATTCTGAAGATCAAGGGATGTGTGTTCGTTCCTCGTATGGGTGGTCTGATTCGATAGATATTGGAGGAGGCTCATAGCTCCAGGTATTCTATTCATCTAAGGGCGACTAAGATGTATCGTGATTTAATGCAGCACTACTGGTGGAGTGGCATGAAGAGAGATATTACAGATTTTGTTGCTCAGTGTGGGAATCGCTAGCAAGTCAAGTATGAGCACTAGAGACCTATGCTTAAGAGGATGACCATTCCCGAGTAGAAGTGGGAGCGGATTGACATAGATTTCGTTGTGGGTCTTCCGAAGATCCTGGGCAAGTTTGATTCAGTTTGGGTTATTGTTGATCGGTTGACTAAGTCTGGTCATGTCATCGCGGTTCAAATTACTTATAATGTAGAGAAGTTGGCCAAGATTTACATCCGAGATATAGTGTGATTGCATGGGGTTCCTATTTCCATCATTTTCAACCGAGGTACGCAATTCACCTTCAAGTTTTGGAGCATATTACAGGCAGTGTTGGGTACTCAGTTAGACCTTATCACCGCATTCCATCCTCATACTGATGGTCAGTCTGAGCAGACTATTCAGGTGCTCGATGATATGTTGAGCGCATGTGTTATTGATTTTAGTAGTCATTGTGTTATATCCCGTGTTTTTGCATATTCGGAAATTTTGAAATAAATGTGACTTGTAGGTCATAAGTCAATATTTTGATTTTAGTTAATATGTCGATGTTGTTCATGAAAAATATTGGCGCGGAGACATCGGAGAAGGCCAAGGGAAAAATTGGAATTTTGGAAATTAGTTTCGTGAATTACAAAGTGAGGTTCATAATGAATTGGGCTTAAAAAAAAAAGGAAGAAAAATTTAGGCCCAAAGCACAAGGGTGGCCGGCCATGAGGCCTAGCCCAAACCCACAATTTAATTCATCCATGTGACTAATTAATTAAGGGGGGGGGGGGGGGCTTATTTATATATGTGTTCATCCATTAGAAGTTTCAAGAAAACAAAACAAAAGAGAGAGTGAGAGTTAAGGGCCATTCGGCCGAACAAAGTGAAAAAAAAAAATAATTCCCAAGTCTTCAACTTCGATCCAAAAATCTTGTTCTTCTTGAATTCCTAACAAGCTCAAGACGCTCTTCAACGTGGTACAATTGGTTTAGTGAAAGAACCACGTTTGCGGGAAGTTGAAAATTGAAGAAAAAGGTAAGATTTCTATGCTTTTATGTTATGGGACAAGTTTGTATGTTATAATGATTAGAATTGAATGAGAAGTATGGAATTGTGGTGTGTGTGTGCATGGCGTGTGTGTGTGGAGAGAGTATGTGGCCGTGTGCCATGTTGAAGAAGGGGAGAGATGAAATGAAATTTATTTAGCGTGTTAGTTGCGTCGTTATGACGCTTACGACGTAAATAAGTCTTGAACGATTCGAAATGGCATTGAAATTGGTTGTATGTTATTATGAGAAATTATGTGATTTTCATATGATTTTTTTTTATATAATTATGAAAGTAAGAATCTAAATGTGAATTATAGTTGTTGTTGATGAGTTTGAAAGGAAAACAATGCGACTTAGTAGCTTTGCCGCATTTGTAGGAGTTTCGGATAGAATATGGAATCGGCGGGAATACTTGAATTCATGAATGTTGCTTGGAATGCCATTGAAATATGTTTGAATAACCTTGAAATAGTTAAAGGATATGGACAATGTTGATATTAGTTGATAATGGAAAGTTGGAATGGAAGTTGTTGAACTATGTAGGAAAGAGGACTATTCATGTCATAATGTATTTTGTAATGAATTGTTGGTGTTGTTGGATTTCTAGGGTGTTGTTGTTGACATATTGGGCCGAGCTAAGTCTCGGGGATGCTATATGTATAGGGAGGTGCTGCCAAAATTTCGGTAGACAAATATGAATTTAAGTTGAATTCTTAGAATCTATAACTCACAATTGGTAAATGTGACCATTTGTAGATCTCACGGCGAAACGGATTTGAGTTTAAGTGAGCGCGAGACGCACGTAAGGTATGTAAAGCTCACCCTTTCCTTCTTTTGGCATGTCTTAGGTGTATTAGGCTTGGATTCGCGTCTCGGGGGGCAATTCACTCACGGAAATCCGAGTTTGATTTTTGGTACTATTCATTCAAGATAATTGAACTATATTCCTTATGTTCGTTGGAAAGATGTTAAAACTTCCGTAACCTTCCCAAACGAACTCGGATTGCTCTGAAACTTTCATGGATGCTTCCATAGGGTCTAATGTTTGTAAAATTACGTATGCCATCTCGACTTGACCGAGGTGGGCCCACTAGCCCCAAGATCTCCTCTGAATGTCCTATTCGACTTATTTGGCATGACGTTAAAAGAAACTTTGGCGTATGATTATAGTTATTAAAGAATGATGCTCTAATGACTCGAGTACGTCCTAATATGTATTTGAATTATGAATCCGATTGTAGAAATACTTTTGTGAGACAGATTCCATATTGCTCAATTACTTAAACATAATTTGCCTAAATTGTCGTCATATGTCCATGCTACGTCTTTACAAATGTTTTTACGGGTAAATTGCATTAGTCTCTCAATACTGTTATATCCCGTATTTCCGCGTGTTCGGGAAAATTGGAAATAATCTTGGTTTGTAAGAAATAAGGTAATGATTGATTTTATTTAGTACATGAGTTATTGATGGAAGAATATTAATGTGGAAGTGTCGAGGAAGGCTAAGGGCAAAAATTGAGATTTTGAAAATTTGTTTCATGAATTACAAAAATTGGTCACTAATAATTGGGCTTGGAACAAAAGAAATGAATAAGAAGAAAGGAGGCCCAATTTAAAGAAGGTGGTCCAAGCCCATGTCATTAAATCCATGTGACCATTATAACTAAAAGGGGCCATTAGTCATCTTCACTTAGAAGATTCAAGAAAATTTTTTGAGAGCAAAAACCAACAAGGCCTTTCGGCCGAAGCTAAGAGAAAGAAAAAAAAAAATTTTGGAGCTTAATTCTTGGTCCAAATATTCATCTCTTGTTGAATTCCTACTAAGTTCAAGATTCTCTTCAACGTGGTATAATTATTTAAGCGAGGAGACTACCTTGGTGGCAAGTGGAAAAGTTGAGAAAAGGTGAGAATCTTATTCTTTTCATGTTATGGAAGACTTGTATATATGTTGTAGTATGTGGAAATGAAAGAAAAGCATGAAATTTGTGTGTTGTGTGTGCATGGAAGTGTGGCCGTGTGGTTCTAGGTGAGGGAGGAACAAGAACTTGATTCATTTATTATGTTAATTGTGTTGTTGTGATCTTGTGATGTAAATGAAAGAGTAGTAGTTCAAGTTAGTATGAAAAACTTGTCGTTGAGTTGTTGTCGGAAAGCATGTGATTTTATTATAAATTGTGTAATTGAGGAAATGAAGTCGTAAGATGCAAATGGTGATTAACTTGTAAGTGAAATTGGAAGATAAAAATGTGTTATGAATGTTTGTGTTGAAAGTTGGAGGTTTTGGGTAGATTATGGTTTAATGGAATTTTTGTATATTTTGTAAAATAATGTGAAATGCTTCCAAATTGCATTTGAATGGTTTTGAGTTAGTGCATGAATATGAAAATGTTAATAATAGTTTAGAGGTGCGAAGTTGGAGTAGGAGTTGTGACATTACGAAGAAAAGGAAGACTATTAAAGTTAGAATGTATTTTTGAGTTGATTGTTGGTGTTGTAGCCTTGCTATTGGTTTGGTTGTTATCAAATGTAGCCGTAGTCAATTCTGGGATGCTATATGTATAGGGAGATGCTGCCTAAATTGTTAGTGAACAAAATTGGTT
>NC_081342.1:36005647-36074457 GCF_029784015.1 Lycium ferocissimum | reverse complement strand
AATAGTAAATTAACCTAAGAGCGTTGGGTTACCGATTTCACTTTTGAAGTACTCGTTTTTCCTTTGTAGGCCATTTTCCCTTTATTCCATAGTTGATTTTGATTCGAAAGATACCGTAGCAATATGGGTATCGTTCTTCTTTGTTTCTAACTTATGATTCGATTATGGTTAGACTTTGAGTATTTGGAAGCTCTCTGAAAAGGAAAGGCAAAGCTGTGATTGTTCGTGGCACCTGTTAGGCTACCAGGTAGGTTACAACTTACCTTATAGTTAGACTTCGGTTAGCGAAGCATATGTAGAGTTAGTGATTGTTGGAGAAAGAAAGTACACCTTCGGCTATGAAGTTGGGATGGATTACTTATGTTGGTATTGTTGTTTGATTGTGGCTTGTTACCTTGTTGTTATCTATTCGCTTGTTGCCACATGTGTGATACTAGACTTCATGCTGAGTTGCCTCATTAAGGGTTTGAACACATATCTCTCATTTATTGGGTACTGTCTGGTAAAGAGGAAGATGTGATTTATTCAGGATATTGTGATATATGCCATGTGTGGCACGATTGGTATTAATAGATTCTCGTTGGCATTGATATAATTGATGCCTTCATACTCATACATTTGGATCGGACTGTGCGGTGCAGCAGGTCCCCTATGGGTCATGACTATCGAGGCGTGGAGGTATTCCGCCTGGAGCATGTGTGTATCATTGCATTGCATATACATTTATCATTATCATCTAATTTTACATCTATCGATCGGATTCGCGGGTTGTACTTGGGTTTGTGATCTTACTGAGGAATTGTGGGAAACTTAACAGGCTTGTGTTTAGGTGCTTCACCATGGGCTGTGATTCGGTTATTGACCTTTCTATACTTGTGATGCTATTCATGGACTGTGTTGATTGATACTTGATTGTGAGTGTGTTTATCTTTCAGTTTCTTCCTTTATATATGTTAGCTAACTGTTGGCGGCCGATGATACCTAGCAGTACATAGTGTTTGTACTAATACTATCTTGCTGCATTCTTTTATGAGTGTAGAGTACGTGATAGGGTCAACTTCCTCTCCTCGTGGCTAATTCCCGAGGCCTGCTGACGAGCATCTTGGGTGAGCAAATGAACGGATCCGTAGCCCGGATGCCTCCTCTTATTTACTGGTCTTACTTGATGTTTCGAGACAGTATTCCACTTTTTTGAACAACGTATTCATATTCAAACTTGTAGTTTTGTAGTAGTGGCTCTTGTACGGCCCTCGACCAGATTCCTTGGGATTGTTTGTATTATTTTCACACTTATTTACTTGTCCATTCTAGACTTATTATATATATTTGATGGTTTGGTTTACTTTATTTTTTATCTGAATTGTGATTTAGGGACGGGTTCGCCTACCAGGTGAAAGGGTAGGTGCCCGCATGTCCCCCAATTTGGGACGTGACATTTACTTGACTGGTCAGGCCACTTATCATCTACAACTTTGAAGTGAACAATTTTAGCACATAAGACCTATCTTCTGAGTTTTGAAACACAAACTAACAGCATATCACTCACACCGTCACTACTGCCATTAATCCCCTAATATTCCCAAACAAACAAGCATGTGACTTACTGCATATTGGTGCTACAACTATCAATTGAACTAAGTGAAACAGATGTTAAGCAAGTAAGCATATAAGAACTAAGCTATAAGCACATACACTAAAAATTAAACTAAAAAGGAAAAGAACTACCTTTTTCGAGTCTCGAAAGCCTTGGTCGAGGTTGAAATTGGAGACCTTCTTGATCCTCCCACCTCAAAGCTCAGCCACAAACAAAGAAATTAATTTTTTAAAGACATAAACTCAATAAGTTGAAGGTTCCAGCAGAAATAGATCCCTAGGTATATTGAGTGTTTTTTCACATTTGCGGGAATGCCTTTACACTTTTCGGTGTGTGCTCGACCTCTTTGAGAAATTTTTTGCCAAAAAAAAAAGCAAATCAATTTTGTGCAGCTGAGCACGGGGTGGAGTGATCTTCGAATTTCTGGCCAGAGTGGTTGACTTTTGTTGGCGCCCTATATTTACCGGCTACATAAGAAAAAGTTCCACATTTGCTTTGCTGGCATTTGGGTCTAGTTTGATCAGCCTGTCTCTTTGGCGGTCACGAACCTGCTTCCATTTTGCTGGGTAGTATTGCGGTTGACCTCTTGGTCCTTGTTTTTTGTTTCACCACCCTCGCATGGTTTTGTGACTATACCATCTTGGTTTAACCTTGTGAGGTGACCTTTTTGGCACCGCTCGAATGAAATGACCATCTTGATCTTGCGTAATGATTTTACCACCCCTGTGTGTCTTTCTGTCGCCGTAACTCTCTCGGATGACTCTTTAAAATAGGTTACCCTCTTGGCACCATCTGATTTGTTATAGGTGACCTTCTTGGCACCGTTTGCATGAATGACCCTCTGGGAAATTTTTGCATGAATGGGCCTGTTGGCATGTTTGTATGAATGGACCTCTTTGCATGGTTGTATGAATGGCCCTCTTGGCAATGTTTGTATGAATGGCCTTCTTGGCGACGTTTGTATGAATGGCCCTCTTGGCATGTTTATATGAATGGCCTTCTTGGCATGCATGTGTTTGAATGAGTGGCCCTCTCGGCATGTATATGTTTGAATGAATGTCCCTCTCGACACGCATATGTTTGAATGAATGGCCTTCTGGACATGCGTATGTTTGAATGAATGGTCCTCTTGGTATGCATATGTCTGAATGAATGGCCCTCTTAGCATGGATATGTTTGAATGAATGGCCCTCTCGGGATGCATATGCTTAAAATGAATGGCCCTCTTGACATGCATATGAAGATATAGCCCTCTTGGCTGGATCGTCTTTCTTTCGTCCTTTATGTCGGCTGTGACCCTCCAGGTATGATGTGCGCTTTGTCCATTGTGTGACCCTCTCGGCCTAATATAATTTTCATTGAGAAGTTTAGTTCGTTGTATCCCCCTTGTCTAGATTGTTGCCCTTGTGGCATTTTCATTCTTTGTTTCCTTCTTGGCTTGATTGGGCTCCTCTTGTGGCGCTCTTTACTCTCTATAGCCTTCTTGGCTTAATCGGTGCCACCCTTGCGGAAATTTCCTCGTTATGTGGCCTTTTTGGCTTAATTAGGCTACCCTTGTGGTGCTCTTCTCCTTATGTAGCCTCATTGGCTTAATTGAGCCACCCTTGTGGTGCTTTCATCCTTATGCATCCTTCTTGGCTTGATTGGGCCATCCTTCCAGCACTTTCCTCTTTATATAGCGTCCTTGGCTTAATTGGGGCACCCTTGTGGCGCTTTTATTTTTGTATCCTCCTTCTTGGCTAGGTTTGGTGCACTTCGTGTGGACCGGGGTCTTCTCCGATGAGCAGCTTCTTACCTGCTTTATGATCATGAGCAAACAAGGTTAGCAATAAATGGTTGTCCTCTTAACGACACTTGGGACCTGCATTTAAAGAGTGTTAGTTTCCAATGAGGTTGATCAATGTCGTCGACTTCTATCGCGTCGTTGCTTCGCTTTCTTGGTTACACCCCTGGTCCTGATCCTCTTGGTTTCGGTAGTTCGAGATATGATTTTATCTTAAAGTAAAATAACTTTTCACCATTTGTTTATCACAAGTTTTTCAAACCTCTAATTGTAAAATATATAATTTTTGATAACTTTTAAGTTAGTCGTCATTACACATGCATTTGAGTGAGGGTCTTCAGTTATTCGTCGTATCTTATGGAGAAACTCCGGCTTCATCAAGTGAAATTTTTTAGACCCTCTCAAAAATTCTGCCCCAGTTTGAAGTCTTGCTTCAGCGAACTCACGTCTTTGAATCTTTACAAAAGGATTTTTGAGATCCTCTCAAAAATTCTACCGCAGTTTAGGCTTTTGGGCCGACTAACTCTTGTGCCGGACTATTGTGAAGGAATTTTTGTGATCCTCTCAAAAATTTTTCCCAAGTTGAATGTGTTGACAGAGTTTCGTGCCAACTCCGAGTTCCTCTTTTCTATCTCTATAGCTTCCTAGGGGTTTCTTGGATTTTTTTATTGGTATGATTGAGGTCAAGGAGCGCCTACGCATCCTGTCGCAGCAGGAATCAGGTCAAACGTAGTTCAGAAAAAAAAGTAATTGATTATTTCTAATAATGCGGCCGAGTGCAACATGGACTGCCTACGTATCCCTCCGTGGGAAATTAGGTCATTGCGTAGTTCATATTACAAGGAAATCATTTGGTTTTTTCTAGCTATTACAAAAGGAAGACCAAATCTGATATTGATTTTGTACATATCTCTGCCATAAGAGATAGGCATTAATGTAGTGATTACAAGAAAAAGTACAATTACAAATTGAGAAGCGTGTCTTTACGCGTAGTACCGCTTGATAGCATCTGAGTTGATTGCTTTTGGCCATTCTTGGCTGCCCATCTCTGCTAGTATTACTGCTCATTCGGAGAGTACCTTGCGGACAGGAGAAAATTTTCCTTTGCGCTCTTCTTGGGGTGAGAACACTCGCTTGAGTACTTGTTGTCCTATTTGGAAAATTCGAGCTCTGACTCATTTGTTGAAGGCATGAGCCATTCTTTATTGGTATAATTGGCCGTGACATACGGAAATCATCCTCTTCTCGTCGATCAGAGCCAAATGCTCATATCGGTTTTGGACCCATTCTTCATTGTCCCACTCTGCTTCTTGAATGATCCTAAGTGATAGTATTTCTACTTCGGCAGGTATGACTGCTTCGATGCCATAGACAAGCAAGTACGGATTTCCCCTGTTGAAGTCCGAGCAATTGTTCGGTATCCAAGCAATGCACAGGGAAATTGTTCGTGCCAACACTTGTAGTAGTCCGTCATTTTCCTTAATATTCATTTGATATTCTTGTTGGCTGCCTCTACGGCTCCATTCATTAGTGGCTGTTAGGCAGTGGAATTCTGATGGGTTATCCGGAACTGCTCACATATCTCTTTCATTAGATGATTGTTCAAATTTGCTTCATTGTCTATTATGATGGACTCCGGTATGCCGAACCAGCATATGATATTGTTTCGCACGTAGTCAACTACTACTTTCTTTATTACCGATTTGTATGATATGGCTTCCACTCACTTGGTGACGTAATCTATGGCGACCAGAATGAATCGGTGCCATTAGATGCGACTGGTTTGATGGGTCCAATGAGGTCCATGCCAAAGGCAATGAATGGCCAAGGTGAGCTCATGATATTAAGTTAGCTCGGGGGGACTCTGATCAGGTCTCCATGGATTTGGCATTGATGGCATCTTTGTACAAACTTGCAACAATCAGTTTCCATTGTAATCTAGTAGTAACCTACTCGGAGGATCTTTTTAGCTAGAATGAACCCATTCATGTGAGGCCCACTAGTTCCAGCGTGCACTTCTTCGAGTAGCTTTGTGGCCTCGGTGGCATCTACACATCGCAGTTAACTAAGATCCGGTGTTCTTTTGTAAAGTAATTCCTTGTTTAAGAAGAATCTGTTGGCCATTCTTCGGATTGTTTTCTTTTGATTGTTTGTAGCATTTTCAAGATACTCTCCCTTCTCCAAATATGTCTTTATGTCGTCATATCATGGCTTGCCATCGGTTTCTGCCTCCACATGGGAATAGTACGCATGATTCTCTCTTAGACTTATCTCCAATAGGTCAATATGACTGTTTTCGGGATACTGTATCATGGATGCTATGGTAGCAAGAGTATCGGCGAATTCATTTTGATCCCTTAGCGTATGCTTGAAATCGATCTTCTTGAACTTTTTCACAACCTTTGTGCGAGGTTTAGGTGTGCAAGATCTTGACATTCTTCGTAGTCCATTCACCTTGTACTTGGTGGATTAGTAGGTCTGAATCGATTATTACCAATAACTTGTGGATATCCATATATCCAAGGCCATTCTGAGGCCTAAGATGCAGGCCTCATATTCAGCCATATTGTTGGTGCACTGGAATTTGAGCTTTGCTGCCATCGGATAATGTTGTCCTATTTCTGATACCAAGACTTCTCCAATTCCTAAACCCTTGTAGTTAACTGCAACATGAAAAAACAACCGCCACCCTGAATAGGGCTCGACTATCTCCTCATCTACAACATACTTCTTCTTCTACGAAGTAGGTTCGGAGGGGCTTAAAATCCTTATCAACCGGGCTTTCTGCCAGTAGGTTGGCCAATGCTTGTCCTTTGATGGACTTTTGTACCAAGTATGTGATGTCAAACTCACTTATTATCATTTGCCATTTGGCCAATTTCCCTATAGGCATGGGTTGGCAGAAGATGAACTTTAGCGGATCCATCTTGGATATGAGATGCGTGGTGTATGATGATAGGTAGTGCCTCATCTTTTGGGCTACCCATGCCAGAGTGCAACATGTCTTCTCTACCAGTGTTTACCTCGCTTCATAGGCGGTGAAATTCTTGCTCAGGTAATAAATCGCACGCTCTTTCTTGTCGGTCTCATTATGTTGTCCTAACACGCATCTGACGGCATTATCTGATACCGATAGATATAGTAGTAACGGACTTCCATTTCTAGGAGGTACTATCACTGGTGGATTGGAAAGATAGTTTTGATGGTGTCGAATGCTTTCTGACACTATTCAGTCCATTCTGTTGGTGCATCTTTCTTTAGCAAATTGAGTATGGGTTCCACAATCATATCGACTGGGCTATGAACTGCCCAATGTAATTCAACCTTCCAAGGAAACTCATGACCTTTTTCTTAGTCATTGGAGGCAATAGCTCTTGAATAGCTTTCATCTTTGATGGGTCTAGTAGTATGCCCCTTTAGCTGACTATGAGCCCAAGCAGTCTTCCGGTAGGTACTCCAAACGCACACTTGGCCTGGTTTAGCTTTAGATTGAACTTCCAGAGTCTATCAAAGAACTTTTGTAAATGCGTAGTATGCTCTAAGCTTTCTCTTTATTTGATAATGACATTGTCCACGTATACTTTAATTTCCTTGTGGATCATATCATGGAAAATAGTGGTCATATCCCTCATGTAAGTGGAACCGGCGTTCTTGAGGCCAACGGCATTACTCGGTAATGATACACTCCCCATGGAGTAATGAAGGCCATTTTTTCAGCATCTTGCGCACTTATCAAGATTTAATGGTATCGTGTGAAGCAATCCACAAATGATTGTAACTCGGGCTTCAAGCAATTATCAATGAGTATGTGCATGTTTGGGAGTGGAAAATTATCCTTGGGACTAGTTCTCTTTAGGGCTTGGTAGTCTACACAGATTCGGATCTTTCCATCCTTCTTTGGCACTAGCACGATGTTGGCCAACCATGATGGGTACGAAGTTACTTCTACTACTCCAGACTTAATCTGTTTCTCCACCTCATCCTTGATTCGGATACCCAGATCTGGTTTAAACTGCCTGGTTTTCTGGTTAACCGGAGCGAAACCTTCATTGATGGGTAATCTGTGGGCTACTATGTCGGTGCTCAGCTCAGGCATGTCAGCGTATGATCAAGCAAAAATGTCAACATATTCCATCAATAACTCTATTAACTCCTCCTTTTGGGGAGCTTCCAAATGCGCGCTTATTCTGGTTTCTTTGATCGTTTCCTCATCTCCGACATTGATTACTTTTGTTTCATCTAGGTTGGGTTTCTGCTCATTCTCGAACTGTTCTACCTCTTCCACGAGGCCCTCAGGTAACATTGTTTCCTCACCGTACTCTTCATATTCCTCTTCATTTGTGTCATTTGAATCACTCGTTTTGTCACGACCCAACTAGGGGCCGTGACGAGTACCCGATACTTGTACCGAGCACCCCTTACCTATCATTTTACCTGTACCTCTTAGCAAGTCGTATGAACGGTGCCGTATTTTTTTTTGAACTGAACATTAACATTAGCAGCGTCATTATGAACATGGACTAGTTAGCTTCGCTGTCACTTCATACAACAACATTAAGATGCCAAAATACCACATATTTAACTGTACATAACTGACTGAACATATCTGTCTACGAGCCTCTAGACATAGTACACTTATACATAGAAAGGGCCGAGTACTGTCGTGCCCGAAAATATACACAAAAGAGTACCACAGAAGTGAGGCTCCGGAACAACTGGAGCGCTGTCAAGTACGGCTGGTAGAGCTCCTAAGGATCAAATCCGCCTGTCTGCTGACCTGCGCGGCATGAAACGCAGCGTCCACAAGAAGGGACGTCAGTACGAATAGTGTACCGAGTATGTAAGGCATGGATAGTAATATGCGAAAAACATAAATCATGTATAACAGTATAAGGAATTACAGTACATGTCCTGGGATAGAAACATAACCTGTACGTATAAGTGCCCTTGGGCTGATGTCGTGCTTTCTTAGCTTTCCTTACTCATTTATATATACATATATACATAAAGATAGAATATATTATATTGCCGAGGCGTCGGCAGCCGATCCATTTAACCATAAATATGCACATCCCGCGTCCGGGACGATATCAAGTCATGTAATGCCAACTGATCAGGTGGATATGCGTATATAACGCTCTGCCATTATCTCCATTTTCCCCGTAAATATATGAAAATTTCATGTATAAATATCGGCGTCTATAGCGCCCTGGCTCTTTCATCATATACATATGCTCATATCATATATATATATCAGCGTCTATAGCGCTCTGGTTCTTTTTGTCACATGCACACACTTATATCATATATATGTTTACCAGCGTCTATAGCGCTCTGATTCTGCTATCATATACATATACTTATATCATGTGTATTTATCAGCGTCTATATAGCGCTCTGATTCGGTTATCATATACATATACGTATGTCGAGTACACACATCAATCGGGTTCGTAAGGCATAATTCCATGTATTTAAAATCCTTAGAATAGTCATTACCTACAATAGAATTGGGATATCCAAAAATAGTTTAATATTCTCATATTTTCATTTTTATAGCAAAGTATATCGTCTACATATCTAACGTAGGCATTTTGTTCATTTTCGACTCCATTGCTATCGTTATAGGATCATATTCTTCACCTTAGTCAAGGAATCACCTTTGTCATGCTTATCATGGACATATGTTCTTTCTTAGCGTTATCTTTATCACGGTCATCATTGACATATTTACATATGCTACGTGTCATGGCATTATTCATAATGATTTAAGATAATCGGGTCCCCTTTTGCAAGTTCTAGGGGTTTAGGAGGTCTTTCCGACATTTGCACACTTTGTAGTTCAATTCCTTTGAAGGAAAAAGGAGAAACTTTAGGTGCGGATTCCGGAGAATAGAGTTGTCCCCGAGGCTCGTACCCAACTTATTATTTCTAAGACATGCCATAGAAAGAAGGATGAAGCCTTACATACCTCTTTCCTCTCCTTTTTCTATTCCAAATTCACGTCGCAATCTCGTCAAAATCGCAAATTGGTCATGTTTACCCAAAACTCTTATTAGGGTTCTTAGAGTTAGAATCTTAAGGAAACACTTGGCTACCGAAATTTCGGCAAAGCACTTCCTTTGTAAATATACCATCCTCAACATTCAATATAGCCAAATTTCTCATCAATCACAATCCGGGAATTCAAACCCGGCCAAACTATTAACATAATTCAACAATCACACTAGCAATTCACATACTCCATTCAAAATGCATGATCTCAATTTACTACTTTCTTCATAACCTTCCGACTTCAATGAACACAATAGCGACCTTATAATATATATTCCATCAACATCATACTAATATCATTACATGCTATCCATGCAAGAACATTATTTTTCAATATACACAATCTTCCAATTGCCAATACTTCACCAAACTTATCAAGTCTTTATTTGCGATATAGAATCTACAACACAACTACTAAGATATTAATTACAACTCGCTCATTATTCTTTCACAACTCACCAATATACACGACTATACATCAAGTATACACGGCCACATACACACCACACACTACACGGCCATATCATGCACACACACAACTACATTCTATCCAAATTCATTCCACTTCCTCTTTCCACATATCATTCACAACAATAACAACCAAACACTAATTAAGATAATTGAAATATGATTCCTACACATATATACACATGCTACACCTCACGGCTACAACACAACATCAATATTCTCCATGAATTTCATCCATTTTCACATACTACAACATGCATAAATATTCATAACATCTAAAGGAGATGAATTCTCACCTTCTCCTTGATCCTCCAACTTAGCCAAAGTTGTAACTTCAAGAACTTGTGTTTTCTTGCTCCAATGATTACTCCACCTTGTTAGGAACCCTTTACTTAGTAGGAAATAATTTTTGGAGAAATTTTTATCAATTTTTCTTGGCAATTTTTCTCTTGGCCGAAAGGCCCTAGAACTTTGCTCTCTCTTTCTCTTGTTCTCCTTTTCTTGAAACTTCTTGAAAGTTATGAGATATGGATGAAAAGTCATCTTTTATTTACCAAAATTTTAATTCCAAATGGGCCTAGCCACTTGTATGGCCGGTTGGGCCTCTTTTCTTTTATAAAAAATTTCAAGCCCAATTATATTTTGGGCTAGTTCTTGTAATTCATGGAAGCAATTTTTTTTTTCCGAATTCCAAATTTGCCCTTCATCTTTCTTCCACATTTCCACGAGTCGTATTGCAAATTTCCCGTTATGCCCTTGACCTTCCTCATTAATTCCACTTCTAAATTTTTCATAAGCAACTCATATGCCAAACAAAATAAAATGTGGCCTTGCTTATTGTTTTCCCGCGATTGTCTTGAACTATTCGATTGCATAAAATGCGGGATATAACATCCTCCCCCCCTTTAGAACATTCGTCCTCGAATGTTAAACTGACCTCATGGTGCATTATAATACTTCGGGGAGGTCTCCTTCGTAGATATCTCACATATCGCTCAACATATCCATTCTAGGAGCTTAGGTTGCCTTCAAGTCATAGGCCAATTGATTTAACTCCGAACGCTGGCTCTGCGTTAACAAGTCCCTCTTGTTGGTTCTTGAATCGTCATAGTCCATTTTAGGTCCAACATGTCCGCCCCTTCTGCTAGTCTAGTCCGTCTCCGCCTACATGACTTTTATAGGGTTTCTAACCACTCCACATACTGTAATTTACACTGGGCTACCTAATTTTACATTCGTCTCTTGCTCTCACATTTATGGAATTTTCAGCATATTTCCCAGGGGGTCACCCATCGTGAAATTACTCTCACCCTAGCACGCTTAACCTTGAAACTTTAATGCATTTCAGCGTCTTAGCGCTAGTATTTTCGCCTCCGCTCCCTCGCACTACTTATATCCCACAATATGGAACGAGTCGGGGTCTTAGTAGTTTTCAAAACGCCCGCGTAACACATCTTCTCTTTTATTTACAGTTCTACCCTCCGCAGTCTCTAGTATTCACTGTTACCTGTACGTATGGTTACTTTTTGTCCTAATTTCCGAATTCTTAATATGTTCAGCAATACAAAGGCGGCGTAGGATAAGATAGAATCCGAATCAATTGACACGCATATCATAGAAGGTGCCGGAAAAGTACCTGTGGCCGCGTCTGCGGAAGGCTCAGGGTCCTGTCGCCCTGTCAATGCATATAGGCGGTGTGGAGGGGCCGGCCGAACCGGGTGTCCCTCCTCTACCTCGGCCGCGTCCCGCCGGAGCTTCGGGGAAGTCCGTCCGAGAGGACGTACGGTCGACGATGAACCAACCGCGGACCGGCGGGCCGGGCTTGGTCTCCTCATACCTCGGTGGGTAATCACGCATCCGATGGCCAACCCGCCCACAAGTATAACAAGCACACACTCGCGCGCGACACTCTCCGAGTGTGGCCTACCACATCGCGCGCACCGTGGCGGGGGTGGCATCATTCTCGCTAGAATCGGCTCTATTCTCGGGGGACTGCGAAGCTCTCATCAAAGAACCGAGGGGTGCATCGGCCGCCGATTGGCCTAAATACCTAGATTGCCCCGTGCTCGTCCCCCTCTATACTCACTTCTAGCCCCGGGGAAATCTGCCCCTTTTTCTGGAGCCCCTATCTGGATAGCGCTCTCCTCCCCGTAGCTGGTATTGTTCCTCCAGGTTTTGGGCATGAGCCGGATACGGCAATAGTCATTCCATCCCGGAGTGAAGCATCGTCGACACTCCTTAATTATATGTGGCCCCAACCCACTCACGAATCGGTGTACATGATCTCCCATATCAGCTATCATGGCTGGGGCATACCGGGCTAACGAGTTGAAGTGAAGACTATATTCCCTGACGCTCATACTTCCCTGTTTAAGATTCAGGAACATATCAGCTCGAGCTCGCCGGACCTCCGGCGGTAAGAAATGTCGCGAAATGCCTCGGTAAATTCTCGCTAAACCGGGGGAGGGGCATTTGCTCCCCTCGAGGATCTCCAACCGTCATACCACAGATCGCTACATCCCGCAATCCGTACGATGCCAATTCCACCGACTCGTATCGAAGCATGTATTATTCTCGAGTCCTCAAGACCTCATCTATGAAATTTTGGGGGTCTTCTTCTGGTTTCGACCCATAAAACTCCGGGGGTCGTAGGGCAATAAAATCGCGGGCCCTAGCACTTACTGCCCTGTCTCCCGAGTCCGTATCTTGCCGCTGAACCTGTGCGGCAACTAACTGAGTCAATAACTGGATGGCCTCTGCCACCGGCTGGCCCGGAGCTGCTGTCTCGCCCTCCTGGGCTGCCCTAGCTTTCTTCTTCGGCGGCATTACTGAAACCATAACATAGGATTAGGAAAGGAATATGGAAACCTGGTAGCATAGCTCTATCGCACGATCTTAGAATACCAAGAAGGTCATATTTCCTAAATGCCCTGTAGCCTCCTGTTTATAAGTGTGGCGCGCTACACACCCATAAACAAAACTCTACTGGACACGGCTCGTAGACAAACTCCTAGGACCGAACTGCTCTGATACCACTTCTGTCACGACCCAACTAGGGGCCGTGACGAGTACCCGATACTTGTACCGAGCACCCCTTACCTATCATTTTACCTGTACCTCTTAGCAAGTCGTATGAACGGTGCCGTATTTTTTTTTGAACTGAACATTAACATTAGCAGCGTCATTATGAACATGGACTAGTTAGCTTCGCTGTCACTTCATACAACAAGCATTAAGATGCCAAAATACCACATATTTAATCGTACATAATCGATCGAACATATCCGTCTACGAGCCTCTAGACATAGTACACTTATACATAGAAAGGGCCGAGTACCGTCTTGTCGTGCCCGAAAATATACACAAAAGAGTACCACGAAGTGAGGCTCCGAACAACCGGAGCGCCGTCAAGTACGGTGGTAGAGCTCCTAAGGATCAAATCCGCTGTCCGCCGACCTCGCGCGGCATGAAACGCAGCGTCCACAAGAAGGGACGTCAGTACGAATAGTGTACCGAGTATGTAAGGCATGGATAGTAATATGCGAAAAACATAAATCATGTATAACAGTATAAGGAATTACAGTACATGTCCTGGGATAGAAACATAACCTGTACGTATAAGTGCCCTTGGGCTGATGTCGTGCTTTCTTAGCTTTCCTTACTCATTTATATATACATATATACATAAAGATAGAATATATTATATTGCCGAGGCATCGGCAGCCGATCCATTTAACCATAAATATGCACATCCCGCGTCCGGGCATCCCGCGTCCGGGACGATATCAAGTCATGTAATGCCAACCGATCGGGTGGATATGCGTATATAATGCTCCTCGCCATTATCTCCATTTTCCCCGTAAATATATGAAAATTTCATGTATAAATATCGGCGTCTATAGCGCCCGGCTCTTTCATCATATACATATGCTCATATCATATATATATATCGCGTCTATAGCGTCTCGGTTCTTTTTGTCACATGCACACACTTATATCATATATACGGCGTCTATACTTCGATTCTGCTATCATATACATATACTTATATCATGTGTATTTATCAGCGTCTATATAGCGCTCTGATTCGGTTATCATATACATATACGTATGTCGAGTACACACATCAATCGGGTTCGTAAGGCATAATTCCATGTATTTAAAATCCTTAGAATAGTCATTACCTACAATAGAATTGGGATATCCAAAAATAGTTTAATATTCTCATATTTTCATTTTTTATAGCAAAGTATATCGTCTACATATCTAACGTAGGCATTTTGTTCATTTTCGACTCCATTGCTATCGTTATAGGATCATATTCTTCACCTTAGTCAAGGAATCACCTTTGTCATGCTTATCATGGACATATGTTCTTTCTTAGCGTTATCGTTATCACGGTCATCATTGACATATTTACATATGCTACGTGTCATGGCATTATTCATAATGATTTAAGATAATCGGGTCCCCTTTTGCAAGTTCTAGGGGTTTAGGAGGTCTTTCCGACATTTGCACACTTTGTAGTTCAATTCCACTGAAGGAAAAAGGAGAAACTTTAGGTGCGGATTCCGGAGAATAGAGTTGTCCCCGAGGCTCGTACCCAACTTATTATTTCTAAGACATGCCATAGAAAGAAGGATGAAGCCTTACATACCTCTTTCCGCTCCTTTTTCTATTCCAAATTCACGTCGCAATCTCGTCAAAATCTGCAAATTGGTCATGTTTACCCAAAACTCTTATTAGGGTTCTTAGAGTTAGAATCTTAAGGAAACACTTGGCTACACCGAAATTTTGCAAAGACTTCCTTTGTAAATATACCATCCTCAACATTCAATATAGCCAAATTTGTCATCAATCACAATCCGGGAATTCAAACCCGGCCAAACTATTAACATAATTCAACAATCACACTAGCAATTCACATACTCCATTCAAAATGCATGATCTCAATTTACTACTTTCTTCATAACCTTCCGACTTCAATGAACACAATAGCGACCTTATAATATATATTCCATCAACATCATACTAATATCATCACATGCTATCCATGCAAGAACATTATTTTTCAATAGACACAATCTTCCAATTGCCAATACTTCACCAAACTTATCAAGTCTTTATTTGCGATATAGAATCTACAACACAACTACTAAGATATTAATTACAACTCGCTCATTATTCTTTCACAACTCACCAATATACACGACTATACATCAAGTATACACGGCCACATACACACCACACACTACACGGCCATATCATGCACACACACAACTACATTCTATCCAAATTCATTCCACTTCCTCTTTCCACATATCATTCACAACAATAACAACCAAACACTAATTAAGATAATTGAAATATGATTCCTACACATATATACACATGCTACACCTCACGGCTACAACACAACATCAATATTCTCCATGAATTTCATCCATTTTCACATACTACAACATGCATAAATATTCATAACATCTAAAAGGAGATGAATTCTCACCTTCTCCTTGATCCTCCAACTTAGCCAAAGTTGTAACTTCAAGAACTTGTGTTTTCTTGCTCCAATGATTACTCCACCTTGTTAGGAACCCTTTACTTAGTAGGAAATAATTTTTGGAGAAATTTTTATCAATTTTTCTTGGCAATTTTTCTCTTGGCCGAAAGGCCCTAGAACTTTGCTCTCTCTTTCTCTTGTTCTCCTTTTCTTGAAACTTCTTGAAAGTTATAAGATATGGATGAAAAGTCATCTTTTATTTACCAAAATTTTAATTCCAAATGGGCCTAGCCACTTGTATGGCCGGTTGGGCCTCTTTTCTTTTACAAAAAATTTCAAGCCCAATTATATTTTGGGCTAGTTCTTGTAATTCATGGAAGCAATTTTTTTTTTCCGAATTCCAAATTTGCCCTTCATCTTTCTTCCACATTTCCACGAGTCGTATTGCAAATTTCCCGTTATGCCCTTGACCTTCCTCATTAATTCCACTTCTAAATTTTTCATAAGCAACTCATATGCCAAACAAAATAAAATGTGGCCTTGCTTATTGTTTTCCCGCGATTGTCGTGAACTATTCGATTGCATAAAATGCGGGATATAAAACGTTTTGCTACATATCATGACATTTAAGGTCATTTTATCACTATTATTTTGAAGAGCCAAAAGGTGGTAGAGGCCCACTTGGATAGTTGCTTTCCTGGATCAGCATCGCGGATGGTAAGTGCTTCATTGCATTCTTCCAGTATCACCAAGCAATCTTCCTCTTGGAATAGCATCCTTAACCCTTCTTCATTGTCTCTATCATCAGGCATGGGCATTTGGATCGAGAATGATTGGTAAAAATTCAGAATTGGCTTGCACAAATTTGGAGGACTCCTCTTATTTCTGTTGGCTTCAAAGTCCTCATCAGCATCTGGAACATACCCTAAACCAAATCGAAAGTTGTCTTGAAGGATCGATATTGGCTCCACTATGCCATGCAGATCCCTTTCCAAACCTCGTCTGTGTTCAAACCTATTTTGGAGCATGGGAGTTTGTGTAGAGTCTTGCTCATAGGTAGCCCCCACTAGTTCTAGAATGTAGAAATCTGTACCTTTTGGAACCTCTTCTATTACTGGCATAGAGTTATTTGGGTAGTTATGTCTCCATGGATCAGACCTCATGGCCTTCCCACACGAATTTCACAGCTTAGTGGAGAGATGATGGCACAACTCCAGCAGTGATTTCCTTGCCTTAGAATTCGGTGGTGAACTCAGAAGGTCCCATTTGGACACAGAGTCTTCCTTATGGGCAACCCACACTAGTTCCACAACGTGGAAATCTGTACCTTTTTGAACCTCTTCAATTACTGGCACAAAGTTCTTTGTGTAGTAATGATTGCTACCCTCTCCATGTATCACGACCTCATGGCTTCCCACATGAATTTAACAGCTTGGTGAAGAGATGATGACACGGCTGCAGCAGCGATTTCCATGACTAGGATCTTGATGGTGAGCTTAGCAGGTCCTATTTGGACACAGAGGTTGACTTCTCCAACAGGATTGCATTGTGCTCCGTCAAATGCTCTTACATTTGTGCAACTTTGATGGATCTTTTCTAGATCATAACCCAATTGACTAAGGCTAGATTCGTGACAGATGTTGAGACAAACTCCATTGTTAATCAATACTCGGGTAACGCTCTTGTCTCGGTACTTGACTGTGATATATGGTGCCTTGTTGTGTGTCATGCCGTCTTTCGGCGATTCTTTCTTTCTGAAGGACATCTGATGTTCTCTATAAGGTGGACCGCCCTATTGGCTAGATTTTCACTGCTGGTGCGTGTGGGGACATATGCTTCATCCAATACCCTCATCAGAGCTTTACGGTGTCGAGGAAAACTTAGTAGCATTGCCAATAAAGATATTTAGGCTGGGGTCTTCTTCAGATGTTCCACAATGGAGTATTCCTTTGGTTGCATTCTGCATCAGAAATATTCGGCCCCACCTTCTATGATGGGCCTCTTTTGGTTTCCTTCTTTCCTCGGAGCTCCTTGGGCCAATTCTTTGGGATTATAACATCTCCCAGATCGAGTCATTACAAGGGCGACTACCTCTTTGTCAAAAAATTCTTTCCTTGGATCTAGCACTATCTCTTGGGATACTAGTGCTCTGATTGGTGCGGGGATCAATACCTTGAATTGTGGGAGCTCTTGAAGTGGGAGTGAGGCCACTATTTTCTCGAGTGTCTCGACAAGTTCTTGAACCAATTGCTTTCACACAAGCCAATCTTCTTCCCTCTCAATCATGTAAATAGCATTGTTGCCATGGTTAGATAGAGGATTGGTATTCACATTTGGTGCAGCGGTTTGAAGAGTGACGTCTCTTTTACCAACCAATTCTTATATCTTGTGCTTTAAATTGATGCAATCTTCAGTACTTTGTCCATTTTCGCCAGAGTTGTTAGCACATGTTTGATCAGGTCGGAAAAAGTAATTTTTGGGGTTGACAGGTTTTGGTGGGACCGCCTAAATTAGACCAGCAGCAGTTAACCTCTCAAACAATCGGGTTCGTGTTTCAATCAGTGGAGTGAACACACGAGGAGGCTTCTTCTCGAAGTTTGGACGTGGAAAATTGTATGTGTTTGAAGGTGGTTAGTTTTTGTAGTTCGTTGGTTGGTTATTCTGTAGAGCTCGGCAAACTGGTGCGGGAGCTTGGTAGTTTAGATATGGAGCTTGGTAAGTAAGGGAAGGTGTTTAGAAATTCGTCTGTGGAACTTGGTAAATAGACAGGAGTGTTTTGAAATTGGGTTATGCCTAAAAGACGGGCACAGGGTTGTATGGTGTGGGAAAGTAGGTACTTGGTGGTGGGAAGTGATATATTTCAAGGGGAGAATGTGACTTTTCTCGTCTCTTGGGTTTTGGGCTAGGTGTATGGGAAACGTTTACCATGTCCTCTTTTTTCTTTCTAGCAGATCCCACAGTGCTTTGGTTGGAGGCTTTGCTAGCTACACTGAGGATCTTTTCAGATTTGAGGTCGTCCTCTATGGCCTCTCCCATTTTGACTAACTCAGAGAAAGGCCTTCCGGCTATGGACAGCATTAGGTCAGAGAAATCTGACTCTTGTGATCGGATAAAGACAGAGACCAGTTCTTCTACGCTCATTGGAGGTTGCACTCGGGCGGCTTCGGCTCTTGACCTACTCGCATATTTGCGGTAGTTCTCGGTGGACTTCTGTTTGACCTTTTTTAAGTAGTATCGGTCAGGTACAGTTTGACGTTGAATCGAAACCTTTTTAGGAAGGATTCCTCCATACCTTCCCAGGTGGTCCATCCGCGTATGTCTTGCACGGTAAACCATTCGAAGGCTTATCTGGTCAAGCTTTGGCTAAATAGCCTCATGATGAGTGCTTGATTCTTTTTTATGCCAACCAGTTAGTCACAGTAAGATCGTAAGTGGGCCTTGGGATTTCCCGTTCCATTGAACATCTCAAAGTTGGGCACCTTGAAGCCCTCGGGTAAATCCAAGTCAGGATGTATGCAAAGATTATCATAACTCAGGCCAATGGCCTTACAAGTGGCTCTTATAGATTGTTCAAGCAGTTCAGCCATCTTGCGCTCTATCTCCTTGTCACGCTTTTCTTGCTCATCTCTCCAAGCCTTTTCCATCTCCACATAATGGTCGAGTTCATGGTGTTCTAGGGAGAAGTCATTTGGGGTGACTAGGTTGCGGAAGGACATAGCTGGGTGTGCAGGGTAGTTTCTGGGTATGTAGGTGGTTCGTGAAGTTAGTAGGGTAATGGTACTTGGGAGGATAGTAAGGCTGGTGTGAGTAGGTTGTGGTGCTTGGTACGATGGCACATAATGAGTAGTTCCATGGATTTGGGTAGTGTTGAGGGGTAGTGGAGCGTGGTATGACGTACCAATGTGGGGCAGTTCAGCCGCAAGTGGGTTTTGATTAGATGGTAAGGTAAGGTGACTGGGAAAGTGGTCAGGAAGTGGAGAACTCAGAGTTGGAAAGGGCGGAGGAGGTCTTCTTGTCTCCGCAGGTGTTTTTGTGGCCGTAATGGCCATTTTAGCTCTTGCGACTTCCTCTTGAAGGTCAACGACTTTCTCGAGTTGCATAGTGATCACATTCTCAGAATATGATGTCTCTTTTGGGTCTGGGGATACAGAGTCCCTTATGATGGTTTCATTCTTGTTGTGTTCGTTTTCCGAAGTACTAGTCATTTCTCTTTGCCTTTGTCTTACTCGGGAAGGGATGTTATTGCGGCTTTGGATCTAGTGAATAGGCCAGCGTGACACGACACATATCAACCCCTTTCTATAAGAAAAGAACAACTCAAAGGCAAATGACCTTCATACATTAGGAAATGATGAGCAACACAATATACCACACATATTTTGCAAATAAGCACATAAGGCACGGAATATCATGTATTAGATTTAAGTGTCTGATTGATCCTCCATTCCGAGATTGGCATTTTGGCATTTTGAGTTGTTTGTGGATTTCAATTTGGAAGTCTATGGTTGACATTCTTTGAGCGATCTTCTTGATGCTTTCTTCTACTTAAAATGGGGAATATATATTTTGTATGATATTAGGACCGAGCCTTACGTAGACTGCCTGCATATCCCTCCGCGGGACATCAGGCCCTTCCGTAGTTCGGTTTACATAAAATATCCCCAAATTTTGGTTCTACCCAAAATCCTTCCTATACTAGGCCCGTTGAGGGCTTCCTACGTATCCCTCCTTGGGACATCAGGTCGGACGTAGTTTCCTTTACATATAAATAGGAGGGGATAACATTTGATTTAAAAGAGGAATGCCTTGACCTATCCAAAAGATGACCTCTCCTTGAGGTCGAAGAGGATTGTTGTCCTTACCACCAAACATTTGGCTGAAGGCCCTAATTCTTAGTAACGGGGAGAGAGCACTACCCAAATCTCCCCAGTGTGGACTAGATATTACAACTCGAACTTGAAGGCTTCACACACTTTGATGTTATGCCCAGGTGCCTGAGAATGAAATAGACAGATCCTTCTTTGGCTTGGTACGCTAGGCGAGGATTTCCAAGCGGTCTCAATCGGGTGGATTGTCCAGTGCTTACCAGTTTTTGGAAGATGCTCGCATATGAGTCCTTGAAGAAAGTGAAGTCGTAGCGCCAACTATGAGTGTCTAGAGTGATCCTTACGCTTGGGATGATTGGGTCATGGTCCAACAAAGATTGCGATCTTCATAAGTTGCGGATCGTCTTGTCTTCGATCAAATTTATGATCCTCCTCTTCAGGGCCACAGATTCATCAGTAGTGCGACCAGGTTGATTCTATTGATCAACCTTATGATCCTCCTCTTGAGGGATTCATCAGCAGTGCGGCCAGGTTGATTCCTATGGAATGGGCACCTTTTATGCACATTGATTGGAGCTCAAGGTGGTAGCTTTTCATAACTGGAGCATGTGGCCCCCATAACTTTCATTTTCTCATAGATTTCCTTGCATCGTACATGCTTTGGAGTGACTCTGTAGGGGCACGCATGGGCTTTGAGGGAAAATGCCCACCAAGTTGGTGACGGTGGACATGTGAACCCTTGAGGTATCTCATAATTATCAGCTTCAGCAGCAGAGGCAGTAGTGGTGGCCTCTTTGGCTGGCCAACTTTGTTATTCTTCATAAGGTTCAAACGGCTCTTTGGGATCCTCAGTTTCTTGTTTGGGCATTTCAGATTTTCCCAAAAGTGGTACTTAGCTTTGTACTATTCCCTTAACCTTGTCTGAAAGGTTCACACGATAGCATTCCGAGTCAGTAGCCTCTTTTGGCGGACTCCCAGCCAAGTCTAAGATTCGATCGGCCACTTTGATCTTTGCCTTGACCAAGTTGATCTTCCCTTCTAGCCTACGGATCTTTCTTTGAAGCGACTCCTCATTTTCCTTCCTGCTAACTGATTTGACAACGGGGTGGTATCATTTTGGTTCTCTTGAGCATCTATGATAGCAAGTCAACCTTTAGAGAGGAGCAAATGTTTAGTCCTTTTAGTATAAGGCGCTTTTCGGCTATTTGGTATTTCGTTATGTTTTTTTCTTTGGGATAGTGATCGGAATGTAGGATCAACCAATCATTTAAACGGAATACATGAATCACATAAGCATGTAATCACACAATCACATAATCAACAATTGCAATAAATTATGCTACTCGTGTTCTTAAGACCTTTTTAAACCATAACCCTTCTAATCACTTTGAAACATAATTGTGTCATTTGTATTAAACCATTACCCCATAAATCATAGTTTTCATTAATAATATCTTCTCCAAAGGGGTTACAAAATATGATATAGCATAAAATTAAAATCAACAGAAATGGCCTCTAGTGGCAGATGATGAAGCTCTCAGTCCTAGCCTCCGTGGCCCTTCGAAGGGCGGTTTGAATTCGGAGGTGAGTCGATGTCAACAAAGGATCCATCAAAAACCCTTTCTCTATGAATGTCATGGGTGTGGTCTTATCCATCACTTTTTTCAGGCGATTATCGAGATATACAAAGCACTCATATATCAACCCCAACTCTTGTGTCATGTTAGCTATGATGGCTTGATCATGTTTGATCTTCTCCAAGTATTTGGCATCCCTACCATCGGCTTGTCTTTGAGTCAAATGGGCCTTAATCTCAGCCTTAGAGGACTTGTCTTGAACACAGTGATAGAGTTTGGCTCCAGGAGCGAGGATGCCTTGCAAATGTGCCCCCAACCAATCCTTATAGTCTTTGTCACACCCAGGGTGGAACCTATCTTGAGCCAAAGTCTCGGGACCCTAAGTTATGCGACCATTCCATTCTCGGACTATATCCCCAGCATTTTGCATCTTATCCTCTTCGTAGTCTATCATGTATTCTCCCATGTTCCCTAGTTAGGTAATTAATTGGGTTCTACTAAATTGTCTCAAGACCCTAGCAGGTGCACAAGGGCGGATCGCTCAGACCCCTATAAGTGGCAACTATGGGCATTTTCTACCTCTAACCACGACTTGCTCGGATATGAAATCTAGGAAAATCTATTGTATGTTGTTTTTCTTAAGCCTTGAGAAGATGAAGTCCTAACCCTGTTTAGTTTAATACCCAAAATTTGGAGAGTGGAATTTAAGTCTATCCTTTCTATTTTGGTCACTTAGATATTAGGGACCCTCAGATTGTTCAAATGTTTGATGATCCACCACTGTAATAGCAGATTGCACCCTTAGAAGTACAAAGTGGTTTCAGCATAGGCTTAAGTCTCGATACATATCGTCAAAGATGATGGGGACTAAGTCAAAGTATTTGGTTTCTTTATTTATGGTTATGCCATGAAAGATAGCATGGGTAATAGAAATGACTCGGGCGTCTATGGCTTGGTGTCTATCTTTGGGAAACACAAAGAGTCCCAATAGGCATATGGTAAAGGCTAAGGGTTGGGTAGCTTCCCAATCAGCAAAGGTTCGAAATTTTGTTAAATACTCCATGAATCCCCTTTTAGTTCCAAATCGGTTGTAAAAATCCCTAAAGGCTACGGTCGGACTGAAGATTCAATTGGAATGAGATAAGGATAGCATTTTTCAGGATTTGGTTGGGGGTAGGTTTATGTGGGATTAAAAGTTACCTTCTCAGACAGGTTCCAATGTTGTCTATGCAATCTCAGATTTCCTCCAAAGTCGGGGTCATCTCTATGTCTCCGAACCTAAACACAATTCTATCACAGTCCCAATACCCAGCAACTACTTCGATTAATTCCCTACAACCCTTCATAGCCATCAGCGAGGGTTAGTGTTCTAAACAATATGTGACTATCTTTTCTTGTTCCTCATTTAATCAACCCCATAAAATTTTTAGTATAGTGGGAGCCTCGAGGACCATGTCGAACTTTAGATTGGTCGGCATCTACAAAACAGAACACGTTCAACTCCCCCCCCCCCCTCCCCACACCTAAAGGCAATGGTCCAACACATAGGCCCAAATATGTTTCAAATTAGCACATAGTGGGATGCGGTGTCTTCGAGTCATAGACCGTCTTGACTCAAAGTCACGACCCAAACTGATGAGCCCTGACGGGGGCCTGACCACTACTGACCAAGCACCCCTATACTCGTACCTACTTCTCACTGATTAACCTGGTGGCCCATACATGACTCATAACTGAACTATTACATCTTCTGTAGAATTAACATAATAAACTTTGCATCGAAAACTCACAACCCGAGCATACATATATCCAAACAATCATGCGTACCAAGGATAACAGTGTAGGCCGACTAGGCCACTACATATGTTGTACAACAAAATAAAAGCTGACATAGCTACACGATACTCCTACTATACACAACTGTTTACAGACCTCTATGGAATATGAACTGTAGAGAAGACAGGACAAGGCCCTGTCGTACCCATATAGCTACATGTCAAGATAGCATACTATGAAGGGCAGTAGCTCCGAACCAAATGGAGAGCACTGATTGAGCTGAGTGGAGGTCCTACTCAGCTGGATCGTCTAGCTGACTACCTGAACCTGCGGGCCTGAATGCAGCGTCAAGAAGAAGTGACGTCAGTATGAACAGTGTATTGAGTATGTAAGGCATGAATAACAACATAATAAGAAGTGTGAAACATAACATGAGATAAGGATGGCCTGTACCTCCAATTGCCTCTTAAGGCAGATGTCATGCATGCTTAGCTTTTTCATAAAAACATTTCTCATACATATATAACATAATAGTGCAGCGGAACGTGCAGCTCGATCCGTAAATATATTATATTGCTGCAGAACGTACAGCCCGATCCACATATATATTATATATATATATATATATATATCCGGGATGATATCATATATATATACCGATCGGTGTCTATGAGTATATAATGCCACGCACCTTTCCCCATATCCCCTATATACATATATATATATATATATATATATATATATATATATATATATATATATATATATATATATATATATATATATATATATATATGTATATATATATATATGTATATGTATATATGTATATGTATATGTATATGTATATATGTATATGTATATGTATATGTATATACAGGCGATATAAGTAGCATGCATGAGAGCCCAAATAAAAGTTACCACTTTATCGGAGTGACGTAAGGTCGGTAACTTCCGATTTATATTATGGAATAATTGTCATCGTTATATCTCACCTTGAAGGAACAAGTAACATAAGGTGAGGCCAACAACAATGAGTAACATCAATGACATCTTGAAAGGTACTCACTAATCTCATGATAGTACTAAAATCATAAACTTTTAAACTTCTAGAAATAGGATCATCATTATCATCATTATCATCATGAAAACATAATCATCGTTAGCGTCATAAGAAACTTTAAGAATCATGGACTTCTAGATTTTGGAAATGACATGTATAGATTCACAAGAAATGAGTCATCATTGTCATCATGCTCGTCAAAGAAAACATCTTGTCTTTAACATTATAAGAACCTTAAGAACCAGGAACTTTTAGCTGTTTGGGAACAAGGATGTCATCAAAGACATGTATGGAATCATAACCTAGGAATCATGCCTTTAGAAAGAAAGGGATAGCCTTAACATACCTTTCGGTTTCCTTGGCCACTCAATGTTTATCCCTCCAAGCTCGTAAATCTACATATAAACCATTCATACTTTTGTTAGGCTTAATGTCATACGCTCCTCTTAATCCTTCAATTTAATTCTGTTTAGAATCTGTCGATATTCGGGCAGCATCTCCCCTGTTTATATGCCTAGCCTGAAATCACAATCCAATAACCAACAACAATAAAAACAATACCAACATCAACAATAACATTATCAACACCAATATGCTCCATAAAACATCCCACACGATGTTTTTCGAATTTCTCAACTAACCAACTTGTTATACGACTATTTAATAACTTTATCTCCATAAATAAATTGAAATGAATATTAACAAGGAAAGATTCATACATTAATCCCGCTAGTACTGCAATATCTTCCTGAATTCGAGCCAAGACTCACCACTATACGATTTTATAATCGCAACTATACACTGTCCGGACCAAAATTTGGGGATTATACTCGATTTTCATTAACATTTGATGTGTGGAAGTTGGGAGAGGTTTCCAGAAGTTTGGGATTATTTGGGAGATGTTTGAATGAAGAATAAGGGGGTAAACCCCTTTTTATAGATTTCTAGGGGGTTGCACTGACCTAAAAAGCACTCAGTGCATTCGCGCTGGGTAGTGGCGCTTTTGCGCTAGGTCATTGGTTACCCTTCTGTGCGTTCACGCCACCTACTGGCGTGTTCACGCAGAGCACTTTCCTAGCCTGCCAGCTCAACTTGTAACTTCCATATCTCCTTACCCCGATGCCGTATCGACGAGCGGTTTGTTGCGCTGGAAACTAGACTTCATAAACTTCAATTTAGGCTTTTCCTTTACTTCAAAACTCGTCATATGCTAGAAGTTATTCCTTCCCCAAGTTGGATCCTTGTCGGTCAAAGTTATTTGCTTATCCATAACTCCACATGCTTATGTTTAAACTTAATGAGCGCTTTACTAAAAGTACGGGGTGTAACATCCTTCCCCCCGTAAAATATTCATCCTCGAATGTTGTAGCTTGCGAGTTTACCATGTTTCCATTATTGCCGTTTCTTAACCCTGATCTTCTTACCCGTGTAATATGAGCTCCTCAGTCTCCTCTCATTTTCCCTTAACTCCTTGTTGAATCCATCCATAAGCTTTATAGTTTCCTGCGCTTATGTATATAATCAGTAGTCAACTAATATCCAGTTATTGTTTCGTTCCCATTAAGGTGGTCTTGACTCTCAATGGCTACGACTCCCGCTGATTGGTCATTACCCTTTTTATTTGCTCTTTGTCCCTCTACAAGTGGACCAACTCTCTTGCACAGATATGACATCTTTCCTTGCTTGCTTTTCCGGTGCTATCTTAGACTATCCCTTTTTGTACTCGTTGATCTTGTATACGTACCATTTCATTTCCTTGTAACTCATCAATCGGACTCCTTGATTCTCACAATATCATCATAGCTCCATATATAATAATGCCCCAATGATTTACAATAGCATTTTATTGCCAACAGCTCCCTACTCTTAGGGGTTATTTTCCTCAGATTACCCCTCTAGATAACCAATCCATCACAACCTTAGTGCAACCCCTTACATACGTGTATACATATAGTACTCCTTCATCACTATTATTATCCCTCATGGCAAGTTTACACTCATAATATACTAATAACCATAGCTCAAGCTAACTTACAACTCAAAATATCTTTAATTTCATATTGGAACTCTTTCTCCAATTTTCTCTCCTCAAATATTACAATATAAACCCATAAGTATAGGATAAACCCATAAGTATAGGACTAAGGTAAAATCTCACTTTGTCGTGATTTCCTTTCCCCACGAGTATGCTTGTCCTTGATTTTCTTGCACCGGTGATCATTTGAGATTGAAATGAGCCTTTATTCTTTTTTGACTCCTTACCATTGTCCTTACATCACTTTGTTGGTCTTTTTATTATGACGATTTTTATATGGTTTTATAACATATGCTCTCACATTCGACATGACCGGTGACTTGCGAAGTACTTCCTAATCCCTGGCAGTACTGCTATCTTGCTATCTATAAGTTCACTACCTTCCTGTTCTTTGGAGGTTATTAAACCTCCTATAATGATTCCTCTTGTAGGACTTCCATCTCTTCTACTACTAAGATTTCCTTTATCACCACTTACATTATCCTTTGTTCTTGTTTCCTGGTCAACTTGAAGACCCTTCTTATTCCTTATGTTACCTCTTTGGGTTACGTTATTGAGTATTTAAATATGACCAAACTTTCCCCGGTACAAATGGTTCGAGCCCTGGTCTAGAAACATCACCTGTCACCCTCAACGGGGCTCATTCCCTTCGGCTCGCTAATCCCCTTATCATCTTGTCATACTTCCTATTATATCTCGCATTTTGTACATTCGGACAATCCGAGATAATTGCGGAAAGTTAAGGACAAGGTTATATTTTTTTCGGTTTTGTTAAGAATGCTTAAGTTGCATGTTCATCTTTTATTGGTATGGAGCATTAAGGGAAAATTTGGAATAAGGAAAATGATAGGCTAGGAGTTGTAAAAAAAAAAAAAAATCATTAAGTGGCCAAATGGCCATGTGGCCGTGGGGCATGGTGTGGACCCCACCCATGGTTGGCCAATATTTTCAAGCCATTAAAGGGGATATGTGTTCATCTTATATTGCAAGATATATACATGTGGGCAAAGGATGACAAGTCAAGGAAGTACTCATCATTTTCCACCTTAAAGAAAAGTCTAGAAAATTGGAGAAAAATTGAGAAAAATAAAGGGCACATGACCGGCCATGTGCTACATATTTATATATATATATAAGTGATGAATTATAAGGCACAATTCATCATATTCTTCCCCTTAGAAAATTCAAGAGAGATGGAGAAAAGAGAGAAGAGAGAGTTCGGCCAAGAGAGGGGGCTGGCTGAACATGTCCCTCAAGTTTGGTCAAGAAATATTATTTCTTCCAAGCTTTTGTACTAATTGGAAGGTCCTCGTCGACGTGGAGTAGTTGTTGGAACAAGCGAAGCGTTATTCTTGCGAAGTATGTTCTAGCCGAGAAGAGGAATTGAAGGGAAAAGGTAAGTTTCAATCTTCTTTTTATGTGTTGTGGATGATTGGTACATGTTGAAGTATGTAGAAATGAATGAAGCCATGAAGTTGTGTTGTGGAAGTTTGGCCGTGTAAGTGTGCATGGTATAGGAAAAATGAATTAATGTTATTTAGTATTCTAGTTGTTGTTGTGATGGATTCTATGATGTAAAATGAAGGTTTAATGATTTAAATGGAGTTGTAAATCGTGTGGGCTGTTTTGGAAGCTAATGTGGTTATAATGTGATTTCTTGTACTGATGGAAATGATAATGCTAACGTATGGAATTGTTGATATAGTTTATGAATTTGGAAGAAGAAAATGTGTTATTGATGTCCTAAGATAGTTGGAAGATTTCGGGTGGAATGGCCTATTGTTGTTTGGGTTGTTTTGAATATTTTATGGATTACTTGGAATGTTCTTAAATCATGTTTGAATGGTCTCGGATTAACACTTGAACGTATGATCAATGATGTTGGTTTGAATGCACGTAGCTTAGTTGAATATAAATGAAATGTTGTCGAATTGTGTAGAAAGGAATTATTAATATTAGAATGTGTTTGGAATCATTTATGGATATTGATAGTATGGTTGTTGGTTTGGTTGTTGTTGATTTGGCCGAGTTGAATTCTCGGGGATGTTGAAGTTATAGGGGAAATGTCACGCCGAAATTTTTGTAGACAAAGTGTTAATTTGGAATTGGATTCTTAAGTGTTATGGCTAATGGTTGATACCTAATGACAATATTGTAGATCGTGAGAAGTCGAGACGTAAGTTCGGATTAGCTTAGGAAGCGGCTAAGGTATGTAAAGCTCACCCCTTCTTTCTTTTGGCATGTCCTAGTTGTAATTAGGCTATGACACGGGTTTCGCGGTAACTCTATTCTTGCAATCCGAGCATGTCTATGATTCTTATTTGTTTCTTGATATTCGTATCCTTAATGTGGTCAAGTTATGGTTTTTATGTCATTGGTATGATTTGGATTTCAAAAGTTACATAAAAGTTTTGTTTCCAAAAGAGTTTTGTTTTTAAATGATTCCGTAACTACGAACGGACGTAACTTTCACAGGAGGGCTCGGATTGCTTCGATATGTTCGTAGAAAGTCTTAAAGTGAATAAGGTCCGTAACTTTCCGAGGCGGACTCGGATTGGCTTGACATATGACTATGATCCCTACGGTCCTTTAATATGTTTATAATGTTTGATATGTTTCCGAGTAACGTCCCAAAAGGTATTTGAAATAAATATTGTCCCGATTTTCAAATGACGATTCGTTTAGATTACTTCATTGAGTCTATGATGATGTTTTATATGCATATGGTTTGTCACTACTCTGCTCGTGCCGGCCCAATATGTCCTTTCACCGCGTCCGGGCCGGGATGTGTATTCGTGCAATTCCATTGCATTATTCACCGCGTCCCTCACTAGAGGGTGGGGGCACGTTATATATATATATATATATATATATATATATATATATATATATATATATATATATATATATATATGATGATGATGATGATGTGATGATATGGAGGAGGCGGCGGGATGGCATACCGAGTCCCTTGCTAGCGGGGCGGGACACATATTCACCGAGTCCCTCACTAGAGGGTCGGGTATATATATATATATATATATATATATATGATTTATATATATAGGGCGGGAGCACGTTATATGTACACTTTACATATGTATATTATGATTTTACTCACCGAGTCCCTCGCTAGTAGGGACACGTTATATGTTTTTACGATGATTTTATGACATTGACATGCATGACATATGTTTTCAAAAGGCAAGCCTTACGATTTTCTGTACTCCTTACTTCAGTATGATCCCGCTTATTACATTTCATGCTTTACATGCTCAGTACATATTCCGTACTGACCCCCTTTCCTCGGGGGCTGCATTTCATGCCGCGCAGGTACACCCATGTGAGCTGAAGATATTAGTAGAAGATGTTCCAGCGGGATTGGCGAGCTCCACCTTCTCCGGAGTGCAACCGATTCAGAGTATTATGTTATGGTTTTATGTTCTGTGTTAGAGACTTTGCAGACAGTGTCGTGGGTATAAGATATCGGTTATGTAAGCGGATATGCAAGCCGATGTATTGTTACGCATTGTATTATAAGTTCTATATGTTACAGATTTTATTTGATTCGAGAAAGGTCAAAAGCATATTTTTTTCGAAAATCTTTCATTATGTGTTTGTGTCATGAATTGAGGGCCAGCAAGATTGTGAGTAATTCAAGAGTCAGCGGGTTCGCTCGGCCCTAGGTAAGGGTCGGGTGCCCATCACACCCTATCGGATTAAGGGTGTGACAAATTGGTATCAGAGCAGTTCGTCCTAGGGGTTGTCTGCAAAGTCGTGTCCAGTAGAGTCCTGTTTATGGTGTGAAGCCGGCCACATTTATAAACAGGAGGCTACGGGGCATCTAGATGGTTACTCTTCTTTCACTTCTTAGATCGTGCCATAGAGCCAAGTCATAGGAGATGAGATTCTTGTTACTAACTTTTTATTTTAGCAGAAAAATGGCGTTGACAGAAGAAGGCGACTAACGGTATTGGAAGTTACAAAGCACGCAGGTAAGCGAAGGTACGAAAGATATATGCCGAGTAAGGTATTGGCCTACGATTGAAATGCGAAATTGAAAATCGAAAGGGAAAGTAAGAAAAAAAAAAGGGGGTAACACGTGTGGTCATGTTGAGCTTATGAGGTAAGTCCATTATTTTCAGACTTTTATGAATATTGGGAGCCCTGTGCGGCTGTGACACGATACGACATGATATGATGCGTATATATATATATATATATATATATATATATATATATATGATGGCCCTGTGAGGCACTGTTGGTATTTCCTGCGTGCAGGTTTTGGGATAGTAAGGAATACAGGGGAAATTCTGTCGAAATTTTTCTAGAAATAATACGAGAATGAGATGAAAGTCTGGAATATGTTTGGAAAGGGTCTTGTCAATAGTAACGATGGGATTTGACCGAGCCGTAGGTGCGGCTACCCTCTTGGAAGAATAAGTTAAATTGCGAAATTGGCGATAATAGTAAATAGGAGGTCGATGGGGATATGGTAATAAGGAATTTGGAATGGACTAACGATAATAAGAGATGATCTAGAAAGTATTGGTAGGATTGAATAGAGTAATATGTATTAAGGCATCGACTGAATCAATAAGTAGAATAAAAATATGATGGGACTATAGTTAAAGGAAATGATGATACGATTAAGACGAGAGTATGAGGAAAAAGGAATTGTGACGGATAGGAATGTATGGCTAAAACAACGGGGGAAACGCGTTGTGAGGACGTCTTGGAATATGTTAAGATCCCAAACTACCCCAGATTATGTGACGAAGGTCATGCGGTGAGATAGACGCAGTCAGGAAGGCGTTAAGGCGTCGTATTTCATCAAAGTTTTAAAGTTAAGCGTGCTGGAGTGAGAGAAATTTTAGGATGGGTGACCCCCCTGGGAAGTTTTCGTAAAATCTTACAAATTTCGACGTAGAAGCCAACAAATGAGAAGCTAGAGTAATGTAAGGAAGATTAGAGTCTGCAGAGTGGGTAGAAACCATAAGAGGTCGCGTAGGACGGGGCGGATGAGGTTGGTAAAGAATAGGAGTTAACGGAAAGAATTATAACAAGAGCGAGAAACAAGGCGGAATAAGTGCTAGAAAGTGCCATAAGTGACGGGACTGTAAAAAGACTAAATTATAGGAGATGAGAAACAAGGTAGAATGACGAACAAAATACGTTTTGAATAGAAATGAGAAAAGAGATTATATATGTAGGAATAGTGTGTTCTGAATGACACAGAGGTAGCATAAGAATCCTCGTGTGTAGAATGAAAGATAGACATAAACGGAAGAAACGACAAGGGGATGCCAAAGAAAGCACCAATATATGTCAGGATAAAGATAATATTCTGAGAGAATTTTGGATACTTATCGTCGGAGTAAAAGCACAACCTAATTGAGATTGAAAATAAGGACGGGGGGCAAAGTATAAACGGATAATGGTATGAGTACACCCCAAAAGGGGGAAGCGGGTAAGAGAGGAACACAAGGACGAGATAGACACAATTGACACGATAATATGTTGGATATGGATGCCTGAGCTACAAATGAGACCCCTTTACTGAAATAAGCTAGTAAGACCGGAAAACCAGCAATAAGTAGATAAAAGTCAGGAGAATATTTAAGGCGGAGTGAGAAGTTTTTGCAGAGACTTTGAATGACCGGACGTTAGAAAAGGGACGTGTATGAAGAGGAAAGAGTATGAAAAGAAGATGGTATTGAATAACCTAGGAGATAGTATGAAGGATAGCAACGTTTATGCTAGGATTAAGGGCAAAATGTTGGCTATGGAGGTGTTCGCCAATGCTATTGCAACTTGTAAGTGATAGGAAGAGGGAATAGGAAACCCTTATGGTAGGAAGTGAGGGAGTCAGGGGCGATTAAAGGAAAGGGAAGAAACAGGACAAAATAGGACGAGCGGGTTTTGGTAGGAACAAGAAATGCAGAGCAGGACGAAAGAACCATGTCTAAGATTGAACGTACTTTATACAAGTTATACAAGGATAGCGATGTCACCCATAAGTATTAGTATGCTAAGAATGAGACTAAGTAAGTATTTGGTAAGAAGAGCGAAGGTTTAGCAAGGACAATGCAGTTGTGATATTTCGGGGACATTACGGTAAAAATGTAACGATGGTTTAAGCCAATTACTAAAATAGAAGTTAGTGCGAGGACGGACAAGGCATGGCTATGGTTGGACTAAGGATCTATTTCGATACCGGAGGACAAGAGAGAGAAGACGGGGAAAAGAACAGTGTAAGGATTAGTAAAGCGGCGAGGCATTCTTAGACTAATCGGAACACCTTCGCATATTCTTACAGAAACTGCAACATAATGAGCGACAGTAGGGTAAAGAGCGAGAAAGATCTTCGAGCTAAAGGTACAAAAAGGGGTGTCAGCAAAGATGATGAACTCAAGAAGACACTTGGAATGACAGTGATAGTTGGAGTAAAAAGGAGCAGTGAGGAGTAGTTGGAAAAAAAAAAATTTGAAGGGAGGAGAGAACGCTGCTCTCATGAAGGAAAAAAAAAAAAGGGCCACCGGATATTAGAGGAAGGTTTATGGACTGCTAAGTAATCTAAATACGAGAGCCCATGCTATGAAATCACATGAAGCATCAACGTAAAGCCATGCCCAACTATAAAGATAAAAAGTCTGCATCGGAAAGCTAACAAGGAATAAGGGCTGGTGAAAGGATAACCAAGACTACAATAATGGAGATAAGGATTTAAATAAGAGTGAGATACTAGCTAAAATCCTGGTCAATATACGAGGGCTGAGAAGTAGAAGAAGTGCATTGCAGGCAATAAAGGGATTAAGTAAGAATGAGGAAGGAATATAATCGATGGATGAGATTGCATGCCGTGGTGATAAAGGAAACCCCCAAGATCCTTAGAAGACCTCACGAGACTAGTTGAACATTCGAGGACGAATGTTCTAAAGGGGGAAGGATGTTATATCTCGCATTTTGTACATTCGGACAATCCGAGATAATTGCGGAAAGTTAAGGACAAGGTTATATTTTTTTTCGGTTTTGTTAAGAATGCTTAAGTTGCATGTTCATCTTTTATTCGTATGGAGCATTAAGGTCAAATTTGGAATAAGGAAAAAAATGATAGGCTAAGAGAGTTGTAAAAAAAAAAAAAAAAATCAAAATATTTCATGCCAAATGGCCATGTGGCCAAAGTGGGCATGGTGTGGACCCCCACCCATGGTTGGCCAATATTTTCAAGCCATTAAAGGGATATGTGTTCATATTATATTGCAAGATATATATGTACATGTAGGCAAAGGATGACAAGACAAGGAAGTACTCATCATTTTCCACCTTAAAGAAAAGTCTAGAAAATTGGAGAAAAATTGAGAAGGCCATATATATATATATATATATATATATATATATATATATATATATATATATATATATATATATATATAAGTGATGAATTATAAGGCACAACTCATCATATTCTTCCCCTTAGAAAATTCAAGAGAGATGGAGAAAAGAGAGAAGAGAGAGGAGAAGAGAGAGTTCGGCCAAGAGAGGGGGCTGGCCGAACATGTCCCTCAAGTTTGGTCAAGAAAAAATATTTCTTCCAAGCTTTTATACTAATTGGAAGGTCCTCGTCGACGTGGAGTAGTTGTTGGAACAAATGAAGCGTTATTCTTGCGAAGTATGTTCTTGCCGAGAAGAGGAATTGAAGGGAAAAGGTAAGTTTCAATCTTCTTTTCATGTGTTGTGGATGATTGTGTGTGTTGAAGTATGAAGAAATGATGAAGACATGAAGTTGTGTTGTGGAAGTTTGGCCGTGTAAGTGTGCATGGTGTAGGAAAAATGAATTAATGTTATTTAGTATTCTAGTTGTTGTTGTGATGGATTCTATGACGTAAAATGAAGGTTTAATGATTTAAATGGAATTGTAAATCGTGTGGGCTGTTTTGGAAGCTAATGTGGTTGTAATGTGATTTCTTGTACTGATGGAAATGATAATGCTAACGTATGGAATTGTTGATATAGTTTATGAATTTGGAAGAAGAAAATGTGTTATTGATGTCCTAAGATAGTTGGAAGATTTCGGGTGGAATGGCCTATTGTTGTTTGGGTTGTTTTGAATATTGTATGGATTGCTTGGAATGTTCTTAAATCGTATTTGAATGGTCTCGGATTAATACTTGAACGTATGATCAATGATGTTGGTTTGAATGCACGTAGCTTATTTGAATATAAATGAAATGTTGTCGAATTGTGTAGAAAGGAATTATTAATATTAGAATGTGTTTTGAATCATTTATGGATATTGATAGTATGGTTGTTGGTTTGGTTGTTGTTGATTTGGCCGAGTTGAATTCTCGGGGATGTTGAAGTTATAGGGGAAATCTTTGAAAATTTTTCTAGACAAAGTGTTAATTTGGAATTGGATTCTTAAGTGTTATGGCTAATGGTTGATACCTAATGACATTATTGTAGATCGTGAGAAGTCGAGACGTAAGTTCGGATTAGCTTAGGAAGCGGCTAAGGTATGTAAAGCTCAACCTTTCTTTCTTTTGGCATGTCTAGTTGTAATTAGGCTATGACACGGGTTTCGCGGTAACTCTATTCTTGCAATCCGAGCATGTCTATGATTCTTATTTGTTTCTTGATATTCGTATCCTTAATGTGGTCAAGTTATGGTCTTTATGTCATTGGTATGATTTGGATTTCAAAAGTTACATAAAAGTTTTGTTTCAAAAGAGTTTTGTTTTTAAATGATTAAGTAACTACGAACGGACGTAACTTTCACAGAGGGGCTCGGATTGCTTCGATATGTTCGTAGAAAGTCTTAAAGTGAATAAGGTCCGTAACTTTCCAAGGCGTACTCGGATTGGCTTGACATATGACTATGATCCCTACGGTCCTTTAATATGTTTATAATGTTTGATGTGTTTCCGAGTAACGTCCTAAAAATATTTGAAATAAATATTGTCCCGATTTTCAAATGACGATTCGTTTAGATTACTTCATTGAGTCTATGATGATGTTTTATAAGCATATGGTTTGTCTACTACTCTGCTCGTGCCGGCCTCAATATGTCCTTCACGCACGTCCGGAGCCGACTCGTATGTATTCGTGCAATTCCATTGCATTATTCACCGCGTCCCTCACTAGAGGGCCGGGGCACGTTATATATATATATATATATGTATATATATATATATGATGTGATGATATGAAGGAGGCGGCCAGGATGGCATACCGAGTCCCTTGCTAGCGGGGCCGGGACACGCTATTCACCGAGTCCCTCACTAGAGGGCTGGGTACGGTATATATATATATATATATATATGTATATGCATGCATGATGATGACATGATTTTACTCACCGCGTCCCTTATTAGAGGGCCGGGGCACGTTATATGTACACTTTACATATGTATATTATGATTTTACTCACCGAGTCCCTCGCTAGAGGGCCGGGACACGTTATATGTTTTTACGATGATTTTATGACATTGACATGCATGACATATGTTTTCAAAAGGCAAGCCTTACGATTTTCGTACCTCCTTACTTGATATGATCCCATTTATTACATTTCATGCTTTACATGCTCGGTACATATTCGTCGACCCCCGTTCCTCGGGGGCTGCGTTTCGTCGCGCGGCTGAAGATATTAGTAGAAGATGTTCCGGCGGGATTGGCGACTCCACCTTCTCGGAGTGCGGCCGGAGTCGAAGTATTATTTTATGGTTTATGTTCTGTGTTAGAGACTTTGCAGACAGTGTCGTGGGTATAAGATGTCGGTTATGTAAGCGGCTATGCAAGCCGATGTATTGTTACGCATTGTATTATAAGTTCTATACGTTACAGATTTTATTTGATTCGAGAAAGGTCAAAAGCATATTGTTTTTCGAAAAACTTTCATTATGTGTTTGTGTCACGAATTGAGGGCCAGCAAGATTGTGAGTAATACGAGAGTCAGCGGGTTCGCTCGACCCTAGGTAAGGGTCGGGTGCCCATCACACCCTATCGGATTAAGGGTGTGACACTTCCTTTTCCCGTACCTATCCCATAATGCATTTGTATTCGATCCGTTCCCAATTTTTCCTAATACATTCTTGATATATTAGTACGTCTCGAACTTTGACTTCTTCAAGCTAATACATTTCTCTCTTTTGAATTTTGAAAATATTGTAATTCATCTCAGGACTAAATTTGTTCTTCCTGCCTTTTTAAGGATGTCCTTATATACCAATACCATTCGAATATTAACCATCTTTGGTAGTCATTTAGCTGACTTAATTGGCCCTTCAACTTCTTTCTCCCATACAAGGTCGGGTTCCTTTCATTGTATCATTTAATTGATTTTCTTTTCTCTCTCCTTATACTAAATGTTTACACCTATCGGATATAATCCAGATGCTTTCTTTATTAACCGTCTCTTCCGTTTCCAACATGAAGTTCTCCAGGCTAATGAATCCATAATAACATCAAAATTTGTTAAGCTCCTCATAGGGTGTCTGGCTATGAGATAGCCTTTCAGCCTTAACCTTCCTTCGCGGTCATCCTTTTACTAATATCCTTAGGGTCCTTCTTACTCTTAGTCCCAAATCTCAACTGATATCTATACCGTTTCATTCATCCCCATAACTCATCCTTTAGTTAAATTAGCTCATATTGTCCTGTGGTTCCCTTGACTGCTTGTTTACATTACAGCTATGCGTCATAGTCCTTTTAATTTTCTGTCGGTCCTTGTTCTTATCATGAAATCCTCACAAACCACATCCTTTCCTTTCTTCTTTCGTCAAGTCTTCATCTCCCTTTTTGACACTACGACTGATTCATATTTATGCATATCCCCCATACATCATTCTATTTCTTTTGTACTCGAATCTCTATATACTCTTTACCGAGGTTCTTATCCCATGTCACTGATATATTGCCTCCTGGCCAGCTTCGTTAACTTATTATCGTCTCTCCTCTCCTTGGTGATTGCCCGATTTTCTTTAATCAATCCATTAGTGTACTTTTCTTGCTTTCGTCTTAAGGACTTTCCTTGATTTCCTTTTCTCTGAAGCGCTCTTCGCCACCTGCCATTTTATAGCATTGACCCTGAAGTTCGTAGAATATCCTTCTAGAAGTGTAAATCTGTTCTATCTCTAAATCATCTTTTGGGAGGGCTTTTCTGTTTTCGTGGTAATCGTGTCAGTATGACTACACATCTGTCTCTTCGGATGCCCCTCAAGAGTTGGAAATTCCTTAGCATCTTTGCAAGACCTGCTTATTCTTTCCCAATTCACATTCCTATTTGTTGTTACTACCTTTCAATCCCACTTATCAGAATCTGGTTTCGAACCCTCTATATTCGTCTTTTGTTCCACACTACCATACTCCATTCTTTCCGTATACTTACTTTAGAGATATATCTGAATGGTTCTTTGCTGCTACCGTTGTCCTAAATTTTTCGCTCGGAAGCTTGATTTGACCCTCGTTAGCAACATACTTCCATTGCTTACACTTCTCCTTTTCTCAGGTCATCCTAATGTTCTTACGCTTATATACTCACTTTCTTCTTTTCCCTGATGTTATTGCATCAGGATTATCCAACTCCAATCTTTAGAGAAAATAATGTCAACCTTGCCCCGTGCTTTTCGCCCGAACTTCAATACCCTGTTCAATCAGTATCTTTGACACATCGCAACGTCGACTATCAGGGCACACATACAAGTTAACATAACCACATATGAGGTATCATGTACACCTTTTACCATCACCCTCACGAAATACCCCCAATAATATTTAAACTTATCCTACATCTGTAGCTTTAATACATCCTCTCTCTCTTTGCCAAGCTAGCCCGTCTCACCTTTCACAATCCTTCAATATCTCTAACCATGAGTCTCACATGCTTCTAATCTCCCGCGGGCTATTCTAGTTCCTCATACTTCTCTTATGTCCGAGTTTGTAAAACTTCTTAGCACATTATCTAAGTCCTTAATTATGGACTTCTAGCAATATAGGCTTAACAATTATCTCCCGAACACCTACTCTCCTTTCTTTTTTATTCCTAAGCCGACATCACTCTATTTTCCTTTCTATAGCCAAGTGACCTTTATCACCTTCGTCTAGTAGTTCAAGGTGCCCTTACTGATAAGAATCGCTTTCGTCTGTTTGTAGGGCCTTTTTATCACGTAACCTAGAAATAATTTGAAGTTCTCATGGATCCTAAGTAAATCCTGTAATACATCTCCCTCTAGATTGGAAAAATCCCTTACTCTCTTGGCTGGGCAAATGCTATCTTAGCCTTTGAAACTCCCAATAATAAACATCAATCAACACACGCGACTACTTTCCATTCCTAATTCCAAGATTCCTAGTGGTGGAAAAAATGTCCTAATCGCAATTACTTATAAATACTTTGGTTATTTGTTCCTTTAGAATTCCCATCCATCAACTATTGGATGATATCCTGAAATAATTGTACATACATAAGGAATTTCAGCAAAAGATCCATATACCTATAGCTGGCATGTCCTGATCTTGGTCTGGAGGGCTATAAAGTGAAGTATCCTCCTCATCGTCCTCCCGCCATCTACTGGTCTAGCCCTCCCCATCTCCCCCATCTGAGTCTGAGGGATACGAATATTCTAGTAACTCCTGATTCACCGAAGGCCAAGATAAAGGGCTAGAATACTCGGTAACACTCACAGTCATAGCTGCCCTGACATAATGCTCCATCATAAGAGAAGCTGGAGGGGTCAACTCTGGTACGGCCGAGGGAGCCTGCTCTACCGGCATCTCATACGAACCCTCAGACGGGTTCGTCTCATAACTATCTTCTGACGGGTCCTCTTCTATAGAAGTCACGAACTCTGAGGGGATCTTCTCGATGTCCTCGGAAGGATCTGTCTCAATAGAATAGCTAGGATGACTCCTACTCGGTCCTGGAATCTGTAGTCCCAAATCCACCCTGGGAGCCTTCCTTGCACCCCCGCTATCTGAAGTCGACCTCTTCATCTCTGTCAATCTGCACTAACCTACAGGGAAAGAGGGTCAGAAATGATCTTTCCTAGATTCCTAAATGCCCCGCAGCCTCCAGTTTATAAGTGAGGCGCGCTTCACACCCATAAACAAGACTCTACTGGACACAGTCTGTAGACAACCCTAGGATGAACTGTTCTGATACCACTTTTGTCACGATCCAAACCGATGAGCCGTGATGGGTGCCCGACCACTACTGACCAAGCACCTCTATACTCATACCTACTTCTCACTGATTAACCTGGTGGCCCATACATGACTCATAACTGAACTATACCGTCTTCCGTAGAATTAACATAATAAACTTTGCATCGAAAACTCACAACCCGAGCATACATATATCCAAACAATCATGTGTACCAAGGATAAAAGTGTAGGGTGACTAGGCCACTACATATGTTGTACAACAAAATAAAAGCTGACATTCCATGGAATATGAATTGTAGAGAAGACATGACAAGGCCTTGTCGGACCCATATATCTACATGTCAAGATAGCATACCATGAAGGGCTACAGTTCCGAACCAAATGAAGCGCACTGACTGCAGCTGAGTGGAGTACCTACTCGGTTGGATCATCTGGCTGACTACCGGAACCTGCGGGCATGAATGCAGCGTCCACAAGAACGGACGTCAGTACGAACAGTGTACTGAGTATGTAATGCATGAATAAAAACATAATAAGAAGTGTGAAACATAACATGAGATAAGGATGGCCTGTACCTCCAATTTCCTCTTAAGGCAGATGTCATGTATGTTTAGCTTTTTTCACAAAAACATTTCTCATACATATATAACATAATAGTGTTGCGGAACGTGCAGCCCGATCCATAAATATATTATATTTTTGCGGAACGTGCCGCCCGATCCATACCCATATATCCCGCGTCCGGGATGATATCATAATATGCCAACTGATCAGGTGGCTATGCGTATAAAACGCCTCACCTTTCCCCATATCCCCTATATACATACATACATATATATATATATATATATATATATATATATATATATATATATATATATATATATATATATATATATATATATATATATATATATAAGTAGTATGCATGAGAGCCCAAATAAAAGTTACCACTTTATCGGAGTGACGTAAGGTCGGTAACCTCCGATTTATATTATGGAATAATTGTCATCGTTATATCTTACCTTGAAGGAACAAATAAAATAAGGTGAGGCCAACAACAACGAGTAACATCAATGACATCTTGAAATGTACTCAACAATCTCATGATTGTATTAAAACCATAAACTTTGAAACTTCTAGAAATAGGATCATCATCATCATCATCATCATTATCATCAAAAAAACATAATCATCCCTAGCGTCATAAGAAACTTTAAGAATCATGAACTTCTTGCTTTTGGAAATAAGGACATTATGGAAGACATGTATAGATTCACAAGAAAGGAGTCATCATTGTCATCATGGTCATCATAGAAAACATCTTGTCTTTAACATCATAAGAACCTTGACAACCAGGAACTTCTAGCTGTTCGGGAACAAGGATGTCATGGAAGACATGTATGGAATCATAACATAGGAATCATTCCTTTAGAAAGAAAGGGACTAGCCTTAACATACCTTTCGGTTTCCTTGGCCACTCAACGTTTATCCCTCTAAGCTTGTAAATCTACATATAAACCATTTATACTTTTGTTAGGCTCAATGTCATACACTCGTCTTAATCCTTCAATTTAATTTTGTTTAGAATCTGTCGAAATTCTGGCAGCATCTCCCCTGTTTATATGCCTAGCCCGAAATCACAATCCAACAACCAACAACAACGACAACAATACCAACATCAACAATGACATTATCAATACCAATATGCTCCATAAAACATCCCACATGATGTTTTCCAAATTTCTCAACTAACCAACTTGTTATACGACAATTTAATAACTTTACCTCCATAAATAGACCAAAATGAATATTAACTAGGAAAGATTCATACCTTACTCCCTCTAGTACCGCAATATCTTCAGTTTCTACCCTAAATTCGAGCCATGACTTGCCACTATACGATTTTATAATTGCAACTATACACTGTCCGGACCAAAATTCGGGGATTATACTCGATTTCCGTTAAAATTTTATGTGTGGAAGTTGGGAGAGGTTTCCAGAAGTTTGGGGTGATTTGGGAGATTTTTGAATGAAGAATAAGGGGGTAAATCCTTTTTTATAGCTTTCTATGGTCGGGTTGCACCGACCTAAAAAGCACTCAGTGCATTCGCGCGGGGTAGTGGCGCTTTTGCGCTGGGTCATTGTTACCCTTCTGCGCGTTCGCACCACCTCCTGGCGCGTTCATGCAGAGCAATTTCCTAGGCTGCCAGCTCGACTTGTAACTTCTATATCTCCTTACCCCGAGGCCGTATCGATGAGTGGTTTGTTGCGCTGGAAACTAGACTTCATAAACTTCAATTTAGGCTTTTCCTTTACTTCAAAACTTGTCATATGCTAGAAGTTATTCCTTCCCCAAGTTGGATCCTTGTCGGTCAAAGTTATTTTACTTAGCCATAACTCCACATGCTTACGTTTAAACTTAATGGGCGCTTTACCAAAAGTACGGGGTGTAACACTCAAGGTACTCTCTTAATGGGCTTAGATACATCTCAAATATACAAGCCTGTCTAGGTAAGCATGCGCTAGTCCATGGGGATTTGGCTTCACTCTATCGTAGAAAATACTAGAGTGGCCTTTTCAAATGACTGGGACTCGAGTGGACTACTCGAGGTGAACAACGTACGGCTGTTGGACGACCGCGTACCAACTCCCCATTCAATGTGGTCCAAGTAAAAGTATTTGGTTTTTAGTGACAGCACCACCGCGAACCCGCGTGTCTCTTTTGAAACCATGCAATTTTTTGCCAGTTTGGCGGAGTTTATGATATGCATGCAATGACAATTATATATTGTTACACCTCAGAAAAATTTTCCGTTGATGCACAGGGGATAGGCTAATGAGGAGTACGGAGTATACGAAGTTTCCATGAGTAAAAACTAGCATTTGATGATTCTAAATAAGATTTGAAAGACATTCGAGTCAAGGAAGGAAAATTGTTAAGGGAATCGAGTTATAAGTTAGTGTATTGGATGCAAACTACGAGTATTGAACTAATGATGTCTTAAGGATGTCTTGGAGAAGAGTTATGATGTCCCTAAGGTTGCTAATGAAGTGATAAACAAGTGCCAAGAAGGTTTCATAAGGATTGGAGATCAAACGAAATGACGGGAACAACTTCGGTGATGCAGTGAGTTCCACGACCACTTCCACGGCCCATATAATATTCCACGGACCGTGGATGGGTCCGTGGAACTGACAGCAGAGGAGGCAGCTGGCTGGTCATGAACCACGACCAGTTTCACGGATGGCACTTGGTTCCACGGACCGTGGAACAATCCGTGGAACTCCCGACGGGCTGAACTTGGTTCAATTATATAAATGAGTTCCCACTTCATTTCTTTCATTCCATACACTCCTCCATCTCTCTCAAACCCTCTAGAACCTTCCACACATTTCATCCACAAGAAAAACCAAGGAAAAACAAGGACCAACAACAAGAATCTAGGTGAATCAATCGAAGGAAACCTCATGGAAGTCATCTAAACCAAGAAATTCAAGAAAGGGTGAAATAGGGTTTTGGTGCAAGAATCGTATTGTCATCCAAGGCTTGTTCCTCCATCATCTAAGGTATGTTTTATGGTATTTTCATGATGTTTGAAGTATTACTAAGTTGAAACACTTGAATTACCAAAGAATACATGAAATGGGTCATAAATGTGACAATAGTGTTGGTTATGAATAGAAGTTTGGTTTGAGTTGTGAATATTGATATGTTGAGATTATGAATACGCTACAAATGACATTTAGAACATGAAGTAGGTGTTGTACGTGAAAGAACATGAAAGTGAGTTTCGGTCATGAATATGGAGAATTTGGAGTGAAATTCCTAAGTGTGGATAATGTGAATGGATTATGCTTATTGTTATGGTATTGTGATCGTTGGTATGAATGTTAAGGGTTGATGTAGAATATGGTGGAAAGTAGTATAAACAAAGGAAACGCTGCCCAATTTTCTATAGCTTTAATAAGTGCGCTCTCATGATTGTTTAACTAACGTTGATGCGAATCCTCTTGAAGGTAAAAACACGAGCATTTAAAAAAGGACGAGCAAGCAATAAAGTAGCTAAACGACAAAGGTATGTAAGGTTCAACCTTTTTTTTTCTAAGGCATGATTCTATGGTATGAATCCTCCCATCTCCCTATGATTCCTCTACATATATGTACGTATGTGTCGGAAATGATGAGTCTACTTTATAAAGGGCTCATATGAGATGAAACGAGTAGTATGACATGAATGTGATAATAAGCCGAGTCTAGAGATCCTAAAGTTACGATACAAGATTTCTATAAAGTTAACGACCTTTATATGACTCCTTGCTATTAATCCTTGTTGATAAACTTACCTTATGATGATTAGTCTATTTCCTTTCAAGACATGATTTTCCTCCGTCTCCACGAATCTCCTAAATTCCGAAGTACTAAGGGCCTACGTTATAAATAGCTATATGAGAGAAATAAAGAGATATACTACGAGCACGATAATTGACGACGATGAGTTAAATCTAAAGAGTCCTAGAGTGAGAAATGACGCCCACGAAGTCAATGATTCTAAGTACGGTTCCACTAATGTTTCCTCTTATGTACACTCACCTTAAGATGTTAGTCCCTTCAAGGTGAGATACGATGATCTGATTACTCCATAATGCGGTCGGGGTTCCACGACCTTACGTCACCCTGACATGACTATAGATGCCTATCGGTCCCAATATATGATGTAATGATACTAAATTATGATAGAGCCATGATATGCTTATAAGACAATTAATAATTGCAACTCTATGATATGTATGATGATGTTAGCCTACGATGTACCTATGAAATGTGTGGTACCGATAAGTATATGTTATATATATATATACGTATTTTGGAATATGATCAGTTGGTATCGGAGCCGGTGGTGGGGCAAACCCAATGGTGGGGCAAACCCAGTGGTGGGGCAAACCCAATGGTGGGGCAAACCCAATGATGAGGCAAAATTCCACATTGGTTTAGGCGAATCTCACATTGGTTTAGGCGAATCTCACACTGGTTTAGGCGAATCTCACATTGGTGTAGGCGAATCCCACATCGGTAATGTCAGCTCCTATGATATGTTCTATGTTCCATATACATGAGACAGAAATGTTTTTCAAAACAAGGCTAAGCATTTTGGCATTCTAATGGTTTTAAGTGTCTTCTGTACCGCTCATGTATGATATGACGATGCTTATATGATATGACGACGTATGTACAATATGACGAGGTATGTATGACAAATCGAGGCATACGCTGTAGTAGCTTGTATGAGATGTATGTGTAGTATATGCATAAAATGTATCCAGTCGAAGTTTATATCCTTGTCCTGTGCCATTATGACTTCTCTATTATATTTATTTCATTCATGCCATACATACTCGCACATATTCTTACCGACGTCGTTTTCTTTGGGACGCCGCGTTCGTGCAATTGTAAAGAAGACGGTACGGATCCATAGGAGCTATCAGCGGAGTCGTAGAAGCCCTCCTTTATTCCGGAGGTGCTATTTTTGAGATGCTATTTGTATATATATATGTGTACATTTTGGGCATAACGGGGTCCTGTCCCGTCCATGTATCTAGTACTCTAGTAGAGGCTCGTAGATGCGTATGTGTGGGTAGTATGGTCCCATAGTCGTCATGTATATGCAAGTTTATGTATACTATCATTTTGATAGCCCAAAGGGCCTATGTTATATAAGTACATGCGTTTTAAATGAAAAACGTTTTCTATGTTTATAAATGGTAAGAAATGTGATCGAAGACAGGATAAGACATAGAAGGAGTGGTGCTCGGTGGTCAGCCTCGGGTACCCGTCGCGGCCCCTAGTCCGGTCGTGACATATATATAATAAAGTGAGCAAATAAGCAAATAATTACAATAAATCACATTATATTGAAACCCTTCTGCTTAGAACCTATTTGAAAAACCCCTAACAGAGTCACCATATGTTACGGTTCACTTTTACGCGAGGCATAAAAGCTACTTCTGTCACGACCCGACTAGGGCCATGACGGGCACCCGGGGCTAACCACCGAGCACCACTCATTCTATTACTTATCCTGCTTTCATTCATATTCCTTATGCCCATAATCATAGAAAACGACTCTTATTTGAAACATATTCACTTTATAAACATGAGCCCTTTCGGCTATCAAAATAATATAAATAAATGCATATACATATGACGAGAAACTGTGAGACCATACTACCCACAACTGCGCATCTACGAGCCTCTACTAGAGTACTAGACATATAGACGGGACAGGACCCCGTCATGCCCAAAACATGTATATACCAAAAGAATAAATCAATGGCACCTCCAAAGAAATAGAGTGCTCTCAATCAGCTAATAACCCCTACGAGTCTGGATCGCCTCCCTGTCTACCTGTGGGCATGAACACAGCGTCCAAAGAAAACGGACGTCAGTACGAACATTGTACAGAGTATCTAAGGCATAAACGATAATAATACATTAATGAAACAGTGAAGCATAAAATGAGGAGCAATCTGTGTCTGACAGTCAACTGGAAAAGAAATAATGCATGCTGGCTTACTTTTACAATCATCATCATATCATGTATGCATATATGTATAAGCTGCCCGACCATATAGGTACGGTGTGAACATCATTAACATTAGCCTGCGTCCAGGCCTCCCGCGTCCGGGGTACCATCTCATGCCGCTCACTAGTGGTGTCTGCCCATGCCATTTGGCCATGGTGTATACGCTGCCCGCCTTAGTAGTGACTGCCCGGCCATATAGGCGGGGTGTAACATCATCATCATAACATACTCATCATAATATACTCATCATAATGCATGCATGGAAACTCAACTACAACTATACTTTATCGGGGTGACATAAGGTCGTGAATGCCCGATTTCATTATGGAGCATTTATAAACATTCTGCCTCACCTTGAAGGAATTAGCATAAGGTGAGTGTATATAATGATCAACATCAATAAATTATAGATAGCCTCATTAACTTTATAGGAACATCATATCATGGACTCTAGAATCTTTAGACTTAAGCTTATCATCGTCACTATCGTACTCATAGTATATCTCTTATCTCATATGGCTACTCATGAACAAGGACACTCAGTTTTCTTGAAGATAGGAGGTTCATGAAGAAGGAGAAAATTTATGCCATAAGATTCATGCCTTAGAAAGAAAGGACTAGCCTCACATACCTTTGTCGCTTAACTATTCTATCACTTGCTCGTTCTCCTTTTATGCACACGTTCTACCTTCAAGAGAATTCGTATCGACATTAGCTAAACAATTACAAGAACGTGCTTACTAAAGCAAGAGAAAATTGGGCAGCATTTCCTTTGTTTATACGACTTCCTCCATATTCCATATCAACTCCTAAACATTCATAACAACAATCACAATATCATAAACATCAAGCATCATTCATTTGCATTATCAACATTTAGCAATTTCACTTCAATTCCTCCATAATCATGACCATAGTTCACTATCGCGTTCTTTCATATATAATACTCATTCCATGTTCTAAATGTCATTCATAACATATTTATAATCTCAGCATATCAATATGCACAACTCAATCCAAGCTTCTACTGAACAATGTCAGTATTGCCATATTTATGACCCATTTCCTATTTTCATCTATAATCCAAGTGTTTCAACATTTCAATACTTCAAACAACACGAAATGATCATGAAACTTACCTTAGATAGTGTAGAAACAAGCCTTGAGTGGCAATACTCTTCTAGCACCAAAACCCTAGTTCACTTCTCTTGGAATTTCTTGACTTAGATGAATTTAATGTGATTCACACTCTTGATTTATGTTGGTTTGATGAAGTTGATCATCAATTTCCTTTGTGTTCTTGTGGATGAAGAGTGGAGAAGGTTCTAGAGAATTCTTGAGTTGTGGAATGGAAATGAAATGAATTAAAATGAACTTAGGTCCCTTATATCAACGTTTAAGTTCTGTACGACCGAGATCTACGGACCAACATACGGTCCGTATATTTTATGCGCCGTATGTACGGCCGTAGATCTGGTCCCAGAGAGACATGCCGTGACAAGCACGGCCCAAGTGGTTCCGAAATTATACGGACGACGATATAATTTATATAGCCATTATGTTGGGATGTCATAATCTTCCAAAGCATCATTAGGTTCCGAAATCATTCTCGTTGACTCGTTTGATCTCCGATCCTTGTGGAACCTTCTTTAAACTTGTTTAACAACTCAATACCAATCTAAGGGATGTCATAACTCTTCTTCAAAGCATCATTAGAATGTCATGAACTGGATACTCGTAATTCTTGTTCGACACACAACATATGACTTGCTTTCCTTAACAACTTTCTTTCATTATCTTATATGCCTTTAAAATCTCGTTTAGGGTCATCAAATGCTATTTCTTACTTATCAAAATATCGTATACGTCTTTCCCTTCGTTAGTCTCTTCACTATATGCTAACGGGAAATTTTTCGAGGTGTAACATTCTTCCCCCCTTTTGGAGCATTCGTCCTCAAATGTTAAGTCATCGGGAATTCTATAAAAATTTCGCCAGAGTTTCCACTATAATATGGCACTACCATCCTCTCACAACAACCCATATTAACATTGCCTCACAGGGCCACAGCATAATAGCAATATAAATTGGCCACACACGACCCATGTGCATAAAAAGAAAACATACATACCTTATAATCTCGATGTCTCAACATAGATCTCTTTCGGGGGCTGAAATAGATGCAGGTAGGTGGATTTCATCTTCTCTTCTACTTCCCAAGTCATTTCTTCTCGATTGTTATTTCACCACAAAACTTTAACTGAGGCCACTTCCTTATTTCGGAGTCTCCGTACTTGCCTGTCTAATATGGCAATGGGCACTTCTTCATAAACTAGCTTTTTTGTCACTTGAACGTCATCTATTGGCACAATCCTTGCAGAATCTGCAACACACTTGTGGAGCATCGAAACATGGAAAACTGGATGGACTAATTCAAGTTCTGGAGGTAAGTCTAATTCATAAGCTACTTGACCCACCTTGCGGATAATCTTATAGGGTCCAATATATCGAGGACTTAGCTTTTCTTTCTTACCAAATCTCATCACACCTTTCATTGGCGACACCTTCAGAAATACCCCATCATCAACTTGAAATTCTAAATCTCGCTGGCGGTTGTTCGCATAAGATTTTTGGCGACTTTGGACTATCAACAATCGATCTCGGATCACCTTGACTTTTTCTCTTTGCTTGCTGAATCAACTCAAGGCCTATTAATTGCACTTCTCCGATTTCAAACCATCCAATTGGAGATCCGCACTTTATATATATATTATATATATATATATATATATATATATATATATATATATATATTATGGATGCTAGAATGGTAGCTATTATTATATGCGAACTCAATAAGGGGTAAGTGGTCATCCCAACTACCACTAAAATCTAGAACACATGCTCTCAGCATATCCTCCAAGGTCTGAATAGTACGTTCGGCTTGCCCATCAGTTTGCGGATGAAATGTCGTGCTGAGCCTTACTTGAGTACCCAAACCTTCTTGGAAGGATTTCCAGAATTTAGCTGTAAATTTTGCTCCTCTATCTGTAATAATGGATATCGGAACACCATGGAGTCGAACAATCTCCTTGAGGTACAACCTTGCATAATCTTATATTAAATATGTGGTTCTGATTGGAAGAAAATGAGCTGCTTTCGTGAGTCTGTCCACGATCACCCATATAGAATCATACTTGCCTCGGGAATGAGGTAATCCTACAATAAAAACCATATTGATTACTTCCCATTTCCAAGTAGGAATTTCCATTGCTTACGATAATCCTCCTGGCTTTTGATGTTCTATCTTCACTTGCTGGCAATTTGGGCACACACACACACAAATTCTGTCTCTCTCTGTCTCTTTTCATGCCATCCCACCAATATATCATCTTGAGATCATGATACATCTTTGTCATTCCTGGATGAATAGAATACCGAGAATAATGAGCTTCTTCTAGAATTTGACAACACAATTCTGCAACGTTCGGGACACATAGCCTGCCTCGGTATCTAAGGTCTCCCTTTATAGAGGTTTCAAATGGAGACTTCTCTTTCTCATGACTCGTATCTCTATAATGGCTCAACTGAGGATCTTCATATTGCCGCTCTTTTACTTCCATGTTCAAGGACGAAACTGTGGGATTATTAACACTAACTCCTGCTCCACCTAAATCAATTAAGCGAACTACAAGATTAGATAGTTGATGGAGCTCATGAAACAATTCTTTCTTCTCCGAAGGAACTTCACATAGGCTGCCCATTGATCGGCGGCTAAAAGCATCCGCTACTACATTTGCCTTTCCGGGGTGGTACAAAATATTCACATCATAATCTTTCAGCAATTCTAACCACCGCCTCTGTCGCAGATTCAACTCCTTCTGTTTGAAAATGTACTGGAGACTCTTGTGATCTGTATAGATATCAACATGCACACCATACAAGCGATGTCTCCACATCTTTAATGCATGAAAAACGGCAGCCAATTCAAGATCATGAGTTGGGTAGTTCTTTTCATGTTTCCGCAGCTGCCTCGAAGCATAAGCAATGACTTTACCATATTGCATCAATACACATCCTATCCCAACACCGGAAGCATCACAATACACAACATAACCATCTGGCCCTTTCAAGAGTGCCAAGACTGGAGCTGAGGTTAATCTGTCCTTCAACTCTTAGAAACTACGCTCACAAGCATCATTCCACTGAAATTTAACTGACTTCTGGGTTAGCTTCGTCAATGGGGCTGAAATAGATGAAAATCCCTCTACGAACCTTCTATAGTAGGCTATCAATCCCAGAAAACTACAAACTTCTGTAGGCGTCGTAGGCCTTGGCCAAGTCTTTACAACTTCAATTTTCTGAGTGTCAACTCTAATGCCATCATCGGCAATAACATGACCTAAAAATGTCACGGAATTCAGCTAAAACTCGCACTTTGAAAATTTTGCATACAATTCCCGAGTTCGAAGGATTCCAAGAACAATACGCAAATGGTTTGCATGTTCTGATTCTGTGCAAGAATACACCAGAATATCGTCCATGAATACTATTACGAACAAGTCCAAGAGAGGCCTGAATACATTATTCATCAAATTCATGAACACTGCCGGAGCATTAGTTAACCCAAATGACATCACCCGAAATTCATAATGGCCATATCTCGTTCTGAAAGCTGTCTTAGGAATATCTTCTTCTCTAACTCTCACTTGATGATAACCCGGTCCCAAGTCTATTTTAGAGAACCACTTGGCACCCTGTAGCTGATCAAATAAACCATCAATTCTCGAAAGAGGATATTTGTTCTTTATTGTCACTTTATTCAACTGCCTATAATCGATCCACATTCGTAAGATGCCATCCTTCTTTCTTACAAATAGAACCGGTACTCCCCACGGTGATGAACTGGGTCTAATAAACCCCTTCTCAAGCAAATCTTTCAACTGTGCCTTTAGCTCTTTCAATTCCGCCGGAGCCATTCGGTAGGGAGGAATGGAAATAGGCTTGGTATCCGGCAGCACATCAATAGCGAAATCAATTTCCCTTTCTGGAGGATGGCCTGGAAGTTAATCTGGAAATACATCCGGAAATTCATTCATTACCGAAACGGATTGGAAAGTTGGTGACTTTGCTTCGGTATCATGAACTCGGACTAAGTGATAAATATAGCCCTTAGCTATCATCTTTCTTGCCTTAAGGTAGGAAATAAACCTACCTCTTGGAGATGTTGTATTAACCTTCCATTCAAGCATGGGCTCTCCCGAAAATTGAAATCGAACAACCTTCATTCGGCAATCAACATTAGCATAGCATGAAGCCAACCAATCCATACCCATAATCACATCGAAATCTAACATTTTTAGCTCAACTAAATCAGCTTTAGTTTGGTGGTCACATATCACAATCATACAATCTTTGTATACTTGTCTAGCTATCACGGGATCACCAACCGGAGTAGATACCTCAAAAGGTCTAACTGGCTCGGGTTTCACCCCAATACGATCAGCAACATATGGAGTAATATAAGATAAGGTAGAACTCAGATCTATCAATGCATACACGTCATGAGATAATATGGACAATGTACCTGTAACCACATCTGGGGAGGACTCAAGATCCTGCCGTCCGGCTAAAGCATATATGCGGGCCTGAGTGGCACCTAAAGTAGGTACTCCCCCTCGGCCTCTACCTCGGCTTGCTGGAATCTGAGAAGTCTGCCCTACCGGACGCACTGAAGAAGAACCAGTCGCTGAACTTTTGGGCTGGACCCCAACTCTACCACTCATCGACGGGCAATCTCGCATCATATGCCCTACCTGGCCACAGGTATAGCAAGCATCTGAACCTTGGTGACACTGTCCGGAATGTAATCTACCGCACTGGCTGCATCGCGGTACTGGAGGTCTCCTCTGGCTATAATCTCTCCCAAACTGAGAACCTGGGGCGTTCGAACTCTGACCCTGTCCTGAACGAAAGGAGCGATCAACTCTCCTATCTGCAAATCGGGGAGGCGCACTAGTCACCGACTGGACTGAGTGCCTAGAATGTGTTTGCCTTGATCCCCCTCTATAATCACTGCCTGCCCCCACAGATCAGGCCCTCTTGCTTTGCCCTCTATCAATATCACGATTACCCCTTTGCGGAGGTTGTTGTCCTTCTAGATTCTGGGTATGGGCTTGGATGTGGGAAATATCCATCCCATCTTGCAACGAATCCGTCAAACAATCTTTGAACAAATGTGGCCCTAAGGCACTCACAAATCTATGCACCCGATCTCCCATATCGGCCACCATAGTAGGGGCATATCTAGCCAAAGAATTAAATTGAAGGCTATACTCCCGGGCACTCGTATTTCCTTGCTTCAAATTTAGGAATCTATCTACTCTAGCTCGGCGGACCTCGGGTGGCAAATAATGGCAAATGAAAGCATCTACGAATTCTTTCCAAACGGGAGGAGGCGCGTTCTCTCTTCTTGTTGCCATCAAATTATTATACCACAATACCGCCACATCTCGGAGTATATAAGATGCCAACTCCACGGATTCAGTCTCGGAGGCATGGATAATCTTTAATGTCCTCAACATCTCATCAATAAAGCCTTGCGGATCTTCATCCGGCTTTGACCCGAAGAACTCCGAAGGATCTAAACTCATAAAATCACGGGCTCTGGTACTAGCTGACCGATTACTTGGGCTCGCATTTTGCCGTTGTGCCTGGGCGGCAGCTAGCTGCATCAATAAATGAATGGCCTCGGTCACTTGTTGACCCGAAGTAGCCGGTGGAGGGACTGGAGGCATAGGAGCTAGAGCTGAAGCCCCTTCTTGTTCTTCGGTAGTAGGTGGAGTAGAAGAAACATTAGATGGAGCATCATTATGTGATTCACCCTCATCTACATTCATTGGCGGCTCTCTTTCTGCCCTCCTTTTCATCGTAGTCTTGCCCTTATAGGCGGCTTTAGCTTTTCCCTTAGGCGGCATTTCTGAAATCATAGCACACTATTAGGGAGGATAAAATCTCATAGCACAGCTCTATCGCACGATCTCTTAAGATGAAAGATGGTCATTTTTCCTAAATGCCCTGTTGCCTCTTGTTTATTAGAGTGGCGGGCAACACACCAAAAATAAGACTCTACTAAACACAGCTCGTAGACACTTCTGGGGACCGAATCGCCCGATACCACTTTTGTCACGACCCGACTAGGGCAATGATGGGCACCCGGGGCTAACCATCGAGCACCACTCATTCTATTACTCATCCTGCTTTCATTCATATTCCTTATGCCCATAATCATAGAAAACGACTCTTATTTGAAACATATTCACTTTAAAAACATGAGCCCTTTCGGCTATCAAAATAATATATATAAATACATATACATATGATGAGAAACTCTGAGACCATACTACCCACAACTGCGCATCTACGAGCCTCTACTAGAGTACTAGATATATAGACGGGACAATACCCCATCATGCCCAAAACATGTATATACCAAAAGAATAAATCAATGGCACCTCCAAAGCAATGGAGTGCTTAGCTAATAGCTCCTATGAGTCTGGATCGCCTCCCTGTCTACCTGTGGGCATGAACATAGCGTAAAAAAAAACGGACGTCAGTACGAACATTGTACTGAGTATGTAAGGCATAAACGATAATAATACATTAATGAAATAGGGAAGCATAAAATGAGGAGCAATCTGTGTCTGACTGTCAACTAGAAAAGAAATAATGCATGCTGGCTTACTTTCATAATCATAATCATACCATGTATGAATATATGTATAAGCTGCCCGACCATATAGGTACGGTATGAATATTATTAACATTAGCCTGTGTCCAGGCCTCCCGCGTCCGGGGTACCATCTCATGCCGCCCACTAGTGATGTCTGCCCATGCCATTTGGCCATGGTGTATACGCTGCCCGCCTTAGCGGTGACTGCCCGACCATATAGGCGCGGTGTAACATCATCATCATAACATACTCATCAAAATATGCTCATCATAATGCATGCATGGAAACTCAAAGACAACTATACTTTATCGGGGTGACATAAGGTCGTGAACCCCCGATTCCATTATGGAGCATTTATAAACATTCTGCCTCACCTTGAAGGAATTAGCATAAAGTGAATGTATATAATGATCAACATCAATAGATTATAGATAGCCTCATTAACTTTATAGGAACATCATATCATGGACTCTAGAATCTTTAGACTTAAGCTTATCATCGTTATTATCGTACTCATAGTATATCTCTTATCTCATATGGCTACTCATGAGCAAAGACTCTTAGTTTTCTTGAAGATAGGAGGTTCATGAAGAAGGAGGAAATTTATGCAATAAGATTCATGCCTTAGAAAGAAAGGACTAGCCTCACATACCTTTGTCGCTTAACTATTCTATCGCTTGCTCGTTCTCTTTTTATGCACACGTTCTACCTTCAAGAGAATTCGTATCGACATTAGCTAAGCAATTACAAGAACGTGCTTACTAAAGCTAGAGAAAATTGGGCAGCATTTCCTTTGTTTATACGACTTCCTCCATATTCCATATCAACTCCCGAACATTCATAACAACAATCACAATATCATAAACATCAAGCATCATTCATTTGCATTATCCACATTTAGCAATTTCACTTCAATTCCTCCATAATCATGACCATAGTTCACTATCGCGTTCTTTCATATATAATACTCATTCCATGTTCTAAATGTCATTCATAACATATTTATAATCTCAGCATATCAATATGCACAACTCAATCCAAGCTTTTACTCAACAATATCACTATTGCCATATTTGTGACCCATTTCCTATTTCCTTCTATAATCCAAGTGTTTCAAATTTTCAATACTTCAAACAACATGAAAAGATCATGAAACTTACCTTAGATAGTGTAGAAACCAGCCTTGAGTGGCAATACTCTTCTAGCACCAAAACCCTAGTTCACTTCTCTTGGAATTTCTTGACTTAGATGAATTTAATGTGATTCACACTCTTGATTTATGTTGGTTTGGTGAATTTGATCATCAATTACCTTTGTGTTCTTGTGGATGAAGAGTGGAGAAGGTTTTGGAGAATTCTTGAGTTGTGGAATTTAAATGAAATGAATTAAAATGAACTTGGGTCCCTTATATCAACGTTTAAGTTCTGTCCCGACCGAGATCTATGGACCAACATACAGTCCGTATATTTTTATCCGGCCGTATGTACGGCCGTAGATCGGTCCAGAGAGACATGCCATTCTGGGCTGATTATACGGCCAGACATACGGCCAGTATAATTTATACGGCCAGTATGTTGGGCCGTATAATGCCTAGTGGTTCCGAAATCATTCTCATTGACTCGTTTGATCTCCGATCCTTGTGGAACCTTATTAACACTTGGTTAACAACTCAATACCAATCTAAGGGACGTCATAACTCTTCTTCAAAGCATCATTAGAATGTCATTAGCTCGATACTCGTAATTCTTGTCCGACACACAACATATGACTTGCTTTCCTTAACAACTTTCTTTCATTATCTTATATGCCTTTGAAATCTCGTTTAGGGTCATCAAATGCTATTTCTTACTTATCAAAACATCATATACGTCTTGCCCTTCGTTAGTCTCTTCACTATACGCTAACGGGAAATTTTCCAAGGTGTAACAACTTCAAGGTTATGGACTCTTTTGGATTTTGTATTTCTTTTTTAGAGTCGCCATCTAATTTATAAGGTAAATTAGGAAAATCAAGTTAAAAGGGTTTATTCAAACCAGAGAAAAAACTTTTTTAAATCAGAGTTCGAGGTAGGGTTTTGGTGATTCCTCAGGGAAGGCGTTATGACATCCCATATTAAGAATCTGTAGAATACAGTTGACCTTCGAGCTTCAATGTGTGATTATTGTAATTATTTGCTTATATTAGTTTAAATTCTTGTATAACTTTCCATGACATATCATAGAATATTTTGGCAAAAAGTTCCTTTATTTGAAAATAGAAAAAGTTGAATCTCCTTTTGAAAAATGTATATAAGGTCTAAGTCATTTCATTTCCGGACCAAAACACACTTAAGATTTCTCTTAAATAGAGTTCAACTTAAACTTGGTTCAATGTCATGTCCTTACAAATTTTATTGAAAACTTTTAGTATATTTACTTTATAAAAATGCCACGGAGGTATACAAGTATAGAAACATTTCTTTTCAAACTACAAGTTATGGATCCAGTTTAATCATTTTGAAGGTCAACCATACTCTATTTTAAACCCTCCCTTAAACTAAAGTTCAAGTGTATTTCCCTTTTGTTTGTTTAACTTAAGGTTGAGCTTGGCCAAAAGGTTTGAAAATCCTTAAGCTATTTTGAGCAATTTTCACAACATTTGTTATCTTTAGAAATCAGTTTCTCAATTTTTTGTAGCCTTTAAGTTGAAATAACTGAAGTTGCGAATTTGTCTCAAAACTATTCATGAAAACTATTCCAATTTTCATGTTTTAAAATGTCAACTTGTTTCCAAGAATGGTACATATACTCTAACTATTTTCATTTCCAGTTTTTGTAAAATGAAAGAGAAAGTTGTACAACCATTTTCCTTTGTTCAATTCTTGAAGATGTTATCCTTTATCTTTTGTTGGGTCTTGGTTTTGAAATAGTGACGGGTTCCTATCCATTTTAAATGATATATGTATCATTTTGCCTAATCATCTAAGTTCATGACCATTCGGGTTTCAATATCACACGCATTCGTTACAAACTCATACATGTACGTATATATATAAAAATGAAAAAGGAGAGTAAGGATGGTGCGCCTACCTAGCCCACCAGTTAACCATTTTCACCCATGGTTGGGCCTTCAAATATTCAGACTCGATCAAAAAAAAGGAGTTGTTGGGCTTCAAGCCAAACAATGGCTTATACGAAATTGGCCCAAGTGGCCCAACGACGAGGGTTCCACGCAAAATAGGAGAGGGGAAAAAGAAGATGGAGGTTAGAAGGCATCTATGCTTAGCATATTATACAAGAAGGAAATAAATCATTCACACATAATCACATACACAAAGTCATGTTTCAGTTGCATATCTATTTATATCAAAGTGTATATCATGAAGGCAGGCCCAAACAAATTCAACAGGATCAGGAGAGTATAACAGAAGGCCCTGACCGTTAAAGGAAGTAATCAAAGCCCAAAATGAGGACAACGCTTGTGAATAGGCAAAACAAAGCCCATATCAGTTACGGCAATGGTAACATTTAAAGGGATAGGCCCAATCAATTCTAGGGGATATAAAATATGAAGAGCAGGCCAGATTCAATTGGCACTAAGCCTAATCTATAAGAAATACCATGATATACCTTGGGTATACATGGTATACAGTCCAGCATATACCGGGGTATACGCGATAAAGAAGAAAAATGGGAAGAAATGGAGTTTCAAACACAACAGATCTGGATATTTTTCTCAACTCCATATTAGTAAATAAAGTATACACATATATACAGAAAGTACACATTGATACACTCAGCATATTCACCTTCCAAAGACCTAACATGATATTCATCAAGTAAATAAACTTAACACACATCAACTAGACTCAGTTTTTAACTCACCTCTTCTGTAGTCCCAATAACTCCTAATCATGATCAACTTCGCCTATTTATGATCTTAACCAACACATATACAATTGAGAACATGGATATATCAGTTGATGTTTTTAACAAAAGACAAGTAGGGCTTGATGTGGCACTTATGTACTAGGTTAAAATGTGACTCTTACAGCATACTAAGGGGATGAGGTGAAAGGATAATCAACTGATGATGAAGATATTCCAACACATACACACAGATTCGGCTTCAACAAAGATTCACAGCCTCAAAGTTCAATATCATAATCCAAGCACCGACTATACAAAGGGGAAGACTGGTACTTAAACCTAGGATTTTTCTTGCCAACACACTTTGTAAATACTATAATAATTATAGGAAGGATGACTATCGCGACCCAAAATCGCTTAGTCGTGCGGGCACCTACCATTTCCCACCTTTGTAGGTGAACCCTTCCCTTACCCAACATGCATTCTATCAATGCGGAAGAACAATGTGAATAATAATAAATCTCAATATCAATTTTAAAGAGAATTAGCATGGAATACATCTTCTACCCAAGGCATCTGGACTAAGTCAGCATAAGAGCTTCTAAGTATACAACTTGAATAAGTACAAAAATCTGAATATTGCCATACAAGGCTCATAAAAAGATAAGGAACACTGTCCGGAAAGTAAAAGACAGATATAATGAGAAATGGAACTCGGGTTGCAGGTCAGGCAGTAGCTCACCCTAAGTCTCCAACAACACTGTCTCGAGAAACACTCTCGAGGATCAGAAATAGAACCTATCACACACTTTACACCCCGAAAAGGAGTGAAAGTAACATCAGTACAAACAACACATACTGAGTAGGCATCATAGGCTAACAACAGTTAGCTAACAAATATAAAGGAAGAGACTGAAGAATATACATGCTCAAAATCAAGTATAAACACCACATAGTCCAAGAATAACAAATCAAGTACATAAGATCAAATAGCTGAATCATAGCCTATAGTGAAACACCTAAACACAAGTCTATCTTCCTTTTTCCAACGATTCCTCAGAATAACCACAAACACTAGTAGAACCAACAATAGTGCTCCGTAACCTCAAGTCATAGCCTAGGACAAAGTCTCTACTCCTCGAGTCCATCAATCCCCAAGTATGTATTAGTCAGGCACACGACAATCTCAAATCAGTAATCTACCAGGAAGTCAATGTCCATGCGCACCGTACAATACAATAAATAACTGTCACGCCCCTTTTTTTACAATAAATTTTAAATTAAATTAATTAAAACTATTTTTCCAATTAAAGTGACATTTTGAAAAGGGATTATTTATTTATTATAGAGTCGCCACTTGGAATTGAGTTTTGGTGTTCCAAGTCACCTTATTAAATCCCTAGTCAAAAGGAAATGACTCTATTCATTATTGGTGTGCGAAAACAAAAGACCGGGTAAGGAATTCTATTGATCGGGGAGAAGGTATCAGGCATTCACTGAGTCCCGTGGTTCTTGCACGGTCGCTTTATCAACTAATATTCGGCTAAATTAATTTTTGGGATACATTATGCTTATGAGCTTAAGAATGCTTACTTCCCGCCTCTTTATTTGTTTTAAAATTATTAAAACAGTCTCATTTTTATTAGGGTGTGATATACTGGTAGCAGCGCTTTCCAGCCTTACCATGATTTTAATTTTGTGTCTCGCGCTCTTTAAGGCATTTATGGACCGTCCCCAATTCCCGCGCCTAAACAAGCATCTAATGTACGTAGAATATATCCACCATAGTTAATCTGACTTTGAATATGATAAGTATATTTTATTTAAAACGATTCATCGGTAGCAACGCTTTCCGAATTTATCGTTGAAAATTACTTTAATTAATTAATTCACTTCTAAATTCTTTTGATTTTGGTCGTAACCCAACAAACTCTCTTCCGAGTATCTCTTTTGACAATGGGTCTCGAAGTTATTCGCAACCCATCTCGCTCACTTACTTACATAATTAATTAGGTATTTGAAAACTAATCTAAACCTAAGACATTCTAATCTGTAGTTGAACTCAAATTACTATGATACTCCCTACTTTAATATTAAACCTTCAAGGCCCATTTCTTATTTTTAACACCGTGTAATGTCAAAGCAATTTACTACACAAATTGTATTAAATCACAAATTGCAAATACAGAAAAAAGTAACATATGTAAACATATTAATGGGAGGATTTAAATAAGCAACATCCTAAGTAAGCATAAAAGAGATATTGACACTAGCAAAGCAAAAATAAAAAAAGTAACTGAAGCATTGAATTTTATTTTTTTACAACGTAACTAACACTTATAATTACGTAAACTTGTTCTACTCTGATTTGGTGTGAGCATATAATCATGTAAATCACACTACCTTAGTAATTTTAACATGAAAATTGAAGAACAAAGTTTTTCGAAAATTAAATTATCTCTCTACATTATGCTATCTAATGATATATTTTAGAAGCCAAACTCAAACATGCAATGGTCTCCCAAATATATTGCAAATACATTTACAGAACCAACTTCCAAATACTAAAAGACCAAAATCAAGTCAAACGCCACTTAACTTCCTTTGATATAGAAGAAATAGAAAAGTTCTTAAAGTGGACATGAACTCCAGATGAAGGGGTAAATACTAATACACGCAAAAGTCTTCAAATATGCGGACATGCATTCTGGGAAGAATAAAAATCATGGACCTGTTTATCCCGAATTTAGGTAACAATTGAATTTATAAGTGAGGTATAGGATATGTGGATAAACTTTAATCTATTTTGGGTTGATGTGGAATATGTATGGATTTGTATGCTATAATATGTATATGTGAGTATATGTGTTAATGCCTTGAATAAATATGTTGATATCGATGATTAAGCTAATTGTATTGAATGAATAAGCAAAGCCAAAGACACCACTGATTCGGAGAGAGAGAGAGAGAGAGAGAGAGAGAGAGAGAGAGAGAGCTGCAATATATATTTTCTACTACAATGTTCTAGACCTCAAAAAACCAACCCCTAAAAGTAGGGAAGTGTCCTCTATTTATAGTTTTGCCTCATGGGCCTTACATACAATACAAAGCCTTTTAGAATAAAGAAACCCTAAAAGGATAATGTAGGACCGTACGGTTTGACACCCGTACGGTTGTCAGTACAAAATGACAGAACGGTCTTGACGCGTGGCAGCTCTGCAACTGGTTAACCGGACCAACGGCCACGTTCAGTTCGAATCATGAAGAAACCGGACTAACGGCCACGAGAACTTGACTTGGAGAAACCGGACTAATGGCAATGCTGAGTTTGGTCCGGAGACACCGGACTAACAGATTTACTTCTCTTTTCTCGAATCAGCCACATCTAGTGCAATTCCCCCGGTCTGAAGAAAAGACCGATCATACTCGTGCTCATTTGGTCCTACCCTCGGCCCCCGAGCTCACCGGTCTTGCACATATCCGATTTTTATCGTATACAGATAGTCCCCACACTTTTCGAACCGTAGTTTTACCAGAGTAACGGGAAGTGGATAAGTCACAAAATCGGTAGTTTCATAAGCTCGTCCTTATCTTTTAATTTTAGCGGGAACAGTTATGTCACGTCCCTCTGACATCGACCACGTGTCTCGTCCCGAATGGCCGACCTCGGGAACCGCCGTAACACACGTCGCCTCAACTCACATCTCATTAATTACGAGACACGTACCGCCCCTCGATTGGGTGCCTTCTATAACCGTTACAATTCCCACACCTATATAAGGCCCTTAACCCTTTCACTTTTTTACTTTCACTTCTTCACTTCATTTATTCATTTCTTGCTCCTGATCGTTTTCATCTCTTAATCTCTTGCTTGTTTGATCATAAGAAGCCAACTTTGCCAACTTCTCCATTTGCCATTCTTTGATCGAAAGTGCTCCTTTGTTACCTCTTTCACTCGTCAATTTGCATTCTTCAACTCCTTTTTCAATCTTTCTTATATTTCCTTCAACTGTTTCATTTCCTTCTTCAAATTCACAAATCTTCCTTTTCACATCTTCCAAATGTCTGCCAATACCGAAACTACCTCCGAGGACGTTCCCTCGATTTCTTTTCAGGGAGCCGAGCCAACCTCACAACCCAAGGGAAAAACCTTCGTCGAACCGACTGCCTTAGACATAGTGCCATCCAAGCCCAACTACAACAAAGAATTTGACGTCGAGAAGCCATCCCCGATCGCGGATAGGGGTTTCAACGTAAGGCGATATCCTTCGTCTATTACGGAGGATAAACTTGACCAGGTCCGGGCCGACTGCAGATAGGATAACCGTCCGGGTGCGTGTGTGTTCGCCCCCGGGCTCGACGAGACTATTACCGATCATGGAGAAGGTTTCTTGTATGTTTACACCTATCCATTTACACTCAAACTCGACCCCGCAATTGACCCGATTATTTTGGAGATGTGCCAGACGTACGATGTGACCTTGGCCCAAATTAGCCCAATTATTTGGAGGATCGTGGCCTGCCTCCGGTTATTGGCCAACAATGTCAAGAGGGAATTCACGATGGCGCATTTCATCCGGCTATATTTGTCACGACCCAGCTAGGGGCCGCGATGAGTACCCGGGGCTGACCACGAGCACCGCTCTTTTCCTCACTCGTCATAACCATTTTACATTTCTTTATCTTCTATTATATCATAATCATAACACGCTATTTTTCCATTTGAAAAGAAAACACAACTTATATTATATACATATGCCTCGCTAGATCGACAACATAATATGTACACATATGCCAGGATAATATAGTGAGACCATCTGACCCACACTACGTATCTACGAGCCTCTACTGGAGAACTAGACAGATACATATATTCACAAAAGCATAAGCCGACCGGCACCTCCGAAATAGTGGAGTGCTCCCCGCAATCCGCCGAAAGCTCCTAGCGACCGCGGCGTCTTCCCCGCCACCCGTGGGCATGAACACGCGTCCAAAGAAAACGGACGTCGCACGAATGTTGTACCGAGTATGTAAGGCAGGAATGAAATAAACGTGATAGAAAATCATAAGTCATAAGGTGAGAGCAAACCTGCCCGACCCTTGGAAACGAATGTATTTCCTACATACATCATATGTCATACATACACACTTGTCCTACGCTTATCGTCATACCTATCGCGTATCCCACATATACACACTCGTCGTACTCGTATCGTCATAGCATATACGACAAGATATCGCATAATCGTCATCGTAACACAGTATCTGCTCATGCATATCAAACACAGTCATAATGCAACATAGTCATGATGCAGCGCAATCACATACTCGGCCATCTAGGCTTGATACCATGCGTACTCGGCCATATAGGCTCGATAGGGTGCGTACTCGGCCCTCCCGGGCTCGATCACATGCGTACTCGGCCATCTAGGCTCGATCATAGGCGTACTCGCCATGTAGGCTCGATTACCGCGTACTCGTTATCATCACATTCACCGTAAACACATATCGTGACTTTCCCTAAATCATATATTTAACTTAAGGACGATCTGTTAGGAATAGCATCAGTTCCATGGCGTGGATCTCATTACATATATCGCGTTCTTATCATTATTACCCCTTCCATATGTTTATCTATCATATCACTCGTAGACTCATCGTTACTAATCGTCTCGTGAGCATATCATGGCACTACCACGATTACTCATCATGATTCATCATATCGCGTGCATAGGACTTAGGGACAATTGACTTTATCGGGGTGACGTAAGGTCGTGAGCCCCCGAGTCCATTATGGAACAATTATGAACGTTATGCCTCACCTTGAAGGAAGTAGCATATAAGGTGAGAGTATACTAGCTCCATAGGAACATCATATCGTAGGCTACGGCACCTCTTAGCCTCAAGCTTATCATTCATTAACACATTCATAGCACATCTCTCATTCCATATGGCTATTCATAAACAAGAACTTATAGTCTTCAGGAGATAGAAAATTCATAAAGAAGAAGGAAATCCATACCATAAGATCATGCCTTAGAAAGAAGGGTTGAGCCCCACATTCCGTTTAACCTCTTATCACTACACTTATTCATCTAAGCTCGTAAATCTACATTTGAGAGGATTCACACTAATGTTAGTCCTCTTATCACACACTTATCCCAAGTGTCAAATTATATTATTCTATATTCTACCGAAAATCTAAGCAAAGATCTCCCCCGTTTATATGCCTAGCCCGAATTCTCAATTCAGCAACCAACAACAACAATAACAATACCAACATTATTCACAATATTTCCAACTCCAAAAATATCCATAGAACCCAAATGCTGTTTTCCAACTTTCATAAGTAAACAACTCAGCATACAATCATTTAATCACGCTTTCGTCGTACTTAAACCGGTATTAACACAAATAGAATAAGATTCATACCTTTATCCCTGTAATATTGATTTATCTTCACTTTTCCACGCTAATTTTAGGCCACCACACGCCGTTATACGATTCTGCAGCGAAAACTATACACTATCCGAACTGGAATTGGGAAATTATACCTGGTTTGGGCTAAAAATTTTAGTGGTGGAAAGTTGGGGGATTATTCTGGAAAATTTGGGATGTTTTTTTGAGTGTTTTGGCTGAAAAATGGGGGTTAAACCCCTTTTTATAAGGTTACGGATTCTGCCCGAACCGACATAAAAGCTTCTGCGCGTTCGCGCCCCCTTTGGGCGCGTTCGCGCAGAGTTAAATTTTCTGACTACGCCTTTGTTCAGTAAAATGGTCATAACTTTTGATCCCGATATCGTATGAGGTCCCATGACCTATGGTTCGAAAGATCATTCAATTATCTAGAACTTTTATTTTGGGAGTTTTCCCAAATTCCAAACTTATAATACCGTTTTTTCCCCTCTAAGTCAGATCACTCGAAAATGTTTCCTTAAATCGTCCGTTTGAAGGGCTTACACTCATTTTTGGCTTATGGGTCCTTCTTAGGACTTTCTCAACTTTCCATGTACTACTCATATGTCTTTCGGATGTCTTTTATAACACTCGAAGTGGGGGCCCCACTTGGCGAGCAATAATGAGAACTTCTTAGTAAGCGCCATACGAACCAATGCACTTATCGTAGAGTCTCCAAATGTCACGTATAGGTTGTTATTACCTTCTTGTAGTATAGCCTTCATCCCGAACCTGGTCCTCAAACTTTTGTTCGGCGCGTTCGAGCCACGTGGTGGCGCGTTCGCGCCGCTTGCTCCTCGCGCGTTCGCGCCCACCGGGCGCGTTCGCGCGACCACCCCCCGGGTCCCGCGGTCCACCTTGTTTCGTCCATATCTCCTTACCCCGATGTCGATTGAGGAGCCGTTTATTCCGTTGGAAACTAGACTTCCCGAACTTCACTTTAGACTTTTACTTTACTTCAAAACTCTTGATATACTGAAACATATTATTCCTTCCATTTGAACCAAAATTTCCGTATCATACCCTGCCTAACTTTCCTTTAGAGCTTCGGAAGCTTAACCTCCTTAATCCTCGCGTAACTTTACTCTTCCTTTGGCCCCTACCAAGCCGTCTCCAGTTTGATAACGCGATTTTTTTTTTTTAACATTCTTCCCCTTTTTGGAACATTCGTCCTCGAATGTTAAAATATTCGGAATTCTAGAAAAATTTCGCCGCAGCCTCCCCCGTAACTTAGCTTTACCAGCTTTGTCACAAGAACTCCATATGTCTATCGCCTCACCTGTGGCCATAACACAATACCGATATAATTTGGCCACACACGACCACATGCTTAAATTAAAAGAGACGCGTACAGCCTTGTCATCTCGCCGTTTCATCACACCTTTTCATCTAGATCTCTATATCTCATCAATTCTCCTCCCTTGCTCAACGGTAACATTAAGTCTCTTATGGCTTGCGAATCTACCTCATTTGATCTCATTGGCGAAGTATATATCTCACGTGATCCGTACACATACACACTTACACATATACATATAAGGTCGTAGGTATCTTTTAATGTCATAGTTATCGCGGTTCATTACACCTATCCATTTTCATCGTAAGATCTTATCACTAAATTCCATACTTGTGCTCTTCTTACTCGCTTCCCCCCTTTTAAGGGTTCTACCTATACCATTCTTAAACCCCTTATCTCGCTATTAAATCTTTTACTTCTTATATCCCTCACTATACTACATCTTAGTCGTGGGCCGTTCCTCGTAATCTATAGCTATGATAATCAGGTGCGAGGGCTTAACATACTCGTATCTTCCCTCTTCTCTTTACTCTATACGTAAGTAGCTTCTTCTAGTCGTAACTCATCATCATCGCTATCATCACTCTTCACATCTTACGTCCTTAAACTTCGAGGACCATAATACCACATATCATTCTTTCCCATTACCATCGCTACATAATATAACTTCTCAATTTATACTTGCTTATTGCTACAATTATTTATTCTTTCTTTAGCACATAATCAAAAATGTAGATATACCGTGACGTACCTCGGGGAGTGACTCTTGATCCCTTCGCTCGGCCCAATGCATACGTACGATCGAGGACCACTTGAATTAGACGCTCTCTCCCTCGCTTCTCTACCCCGCACCGTTAATGTCTCGGGAGTCTTGTCTCGAGCGTACAGAGGACGAAGATGCGGTCGCGGATCCGTGGGGTGTACGGACCGTACGCCGCCACCTCGAAACGGGCACTCTCCCAATACAGACTCGACCGGCCACACAACTATAGCAAACATCCGACCCCACTCATACGGTCCCCAATGTTGCTTACCGGCGGGTACGTTGTGGTATGGACAATCTCGTCCGGCCCGAATAACTTCTATGCGAGAACGGACTCTCTCGAAACTCGACTCGATCCGGAATGAATGGAGTAATCGGACCCACGACCCGAGTGTCTAGAATATGGCTTCCTCGATCTTCCTCATAGTCGCTATCGCGCACCCATGCGGATCGGCCCTTACCTTGCCCCCGGTCACCTCCACGTTCACCCCTTGCGGCTATTCTTTGCTCTTCTAAATTTCGGGCATGGGCTCCGAACGCGGGAAATATCCATCCCGTCTTGCAATGAAAGCCGTTAAACATTCTTGATTATAAATGTGGCCCCAAGCCGCTCACAAATCTGTGCACCCTATCCCCCACGTCGCCCACCGTGGCCGGAGTATATCTAACAACGAATTAAACCGAAGGCTATATGGGACACTCGTACCGCCTTGCTTTAAATTTAAGAACCTATCCGGCTACAGCTCGGCGGACCTCGGTGGCAAATAATGACGAATAAAGGCATCAACAAACTCGGCCACACGGGAGGGGGGCGTTTTCTTGCCTCGCGACGCTTCCAATTATTGTACCATAGACCGCCCACATCGCGGAGTCTATAAGATGCCAACTCCACTGATTCGGTTTTCGTAGGCATGAATAATCCTCAATGTTCTTAACATTTCATCAATAAATCTTTGAGGGTCTTCATCAGAAGCCGACCCGAAAACTGCGGATTCAAGCTCGTGAAATCACGGGCTCTGGTACTAGCGACCACCTGTCACTCAAGCCCGAATCTTGCCGGCCCCCGGGTGGCAACTATCTGTGTCAATAAATTAACGGCCTCGGCCACTTGTTGACCCGAAGGTATGGCGGAGGAACTGGGTACAAGAATCGAAGTCAAGCCCCTTCTCGCCTCTTCCGTAACGGCGGAGTAGTGGAGCACTAGATGGAACCTCATCATGTGATTCGCCCTCATCTATATTCATAGGCGGCTCTATTTCCCCGCCCGCCCTCTCGTCGTAGTCTCACCCTCTGCGGCGGCTTTAGCTTTTCCCTTTGCGCATTTTCGAAATCACATCATACTCATTAGGGAGGAATTTCATCTTATATCGGGCTCTATCGACAATCTCATATGAAGAAAGAGGTTCATTTTTTTAAATGCTGCACGTAGCCTCTTGTTTATTAGCGTGGCGCGCAACACACCATAAACAAGACTCTACTAGACACGGCTCGTAGACACTTCCTAGGACTGAACTGCTCTGATACCACTTTTGTCACGACCCAGCTAGGGGCCGCGACGAGTACCCGGGGCTGACCACGAGCACCGCTCTTTTCCTCACTCGTCATAACCATTTTACATTTCTTTATCTTCTATTATATCATAATCATAACACAGTCATTTTTCCATTTGAAAAGAAAACACAACTTATATTATATACATATGCCTCGCTAGATCGACAACATAATATGTACACGTATGGGAGATAATATAGTGAGACCATCTGACCTACACTACGTATCTACGAGCCTACCGGAGAACTGAACGTATACGTATATTCGCAAAAGCATAAGCCACCGGCACCTCCCGAAAATTAAGGAGTGCTCCCGCAAATCTACCGAAAGCTCCTAGCGGTCTGCGGGCGTCTTCTCCGCCACAGGCATGAACACGTGTCCAAAGAAAATGGACGATCGATGTCGAATGTTGTACCGAGTATGTAAGGCAAAAAGAATGAAATAAACGTGATAGAAAATCATAAGTCATAAGGTGAGAGCAAACACCGCGCGACCCCGAGAACGAATGTATTCCCTACATACATCATATGTCATACATACACACGTCGCTTATGTTACCCATCGCGATCCCCCTATACACACTCGTGTATCGTATCGTCCGTATACGCAAATTCCAAATTCGCGTCGTAACACGGACGCTCACGCATATCAAACACCAAAGCAACATCCTGATGGGGCCCAAAACCCTACTCGGCCTCTAGGCTTGTACCATGCTCCCGGGCCCAAAAGGCTCGATAG
>NC_081342.1:36000183-36005547 GCF_029784015.1 Lycium ferocissimum | reverse complement strand
GCCCGCGCACCACCGTCCGCGCCCACCTTGTTCGTCCATATCTCCTTACCCCGATGTCCGATGAAGAGCCGCTATTCATTGAAACTAGACTCTCCCGAACTTCAATTTAGACTTTTACTTTACTTCAAAACTCTTGATATACTGAAAACATATTATTCCTTCCATTTGAACCAAAATTTCCATATCATACCCCCCAACTTTCCTTTAGAGCTTCTAGAGCTTAACCTCCTTAATCCTCGCATAACTTTACTCTTCCTTTGGCCCCTACCAAGTCATCTCCAGTTTGATAACGCGATTTTTTTTTTCCGGGGTGTATGAAATATTCCCCGAGGATCTTCCGAGGGGGCGTGATAAAGCTCGCCAAGCGAGGTCGAAACTCGATCTTTTCAAAAATGGACGAGAGCCGAGGAGATCGAGGCGGTTAGAACGGCTATGTCGGAGTAGGTGACCACGGACATTATTCCGGTCGGGTACATGCCCTTTCCGGAGAGATGGAATGATGGGCGCAAGTTTCTCAATTCTCCCTTCGCTAATTATTCTTCCTCCGTGCTTTGTCGACACTTGTTCCCTTGCACACACGTGAATTTTCCCTTTTTTTAGTTTTATCGGCCGTGGCATGGATACCTCACATTTTGTCCGAACATGACCGAATAGGTTGGAGACGGCCAACATACTATGAAAAATGGACATGGGGAGACCTATCGCGTGGCCGTGGGTTGCCCAAAAATCACGGAAAATCCTCTCATTGATTTGGTATATATTGCATCCTCTCGGCTTCCTTTCTTTTATAACCCCTTCGGTATTTAGGTTTACCCAAGGGCTCGGTTGAGCGAAAACCAGGAACTCGAGTCTTCCGCAGAACCCCTGGCCCTGAAAGGCTTGATACAACAAAAGGTCATCTCGGCCTCGGTTTCTTCTTGGGTAAGAGATGAAGAAAGCTCTCGGACAAAGGCGAAAACCAAAGGAAAGGGCAATGGTGGTTATTGGACTGCGGGGATGAATACGAGCCCGACTTTCTTGTTCAAAGCGGCGAGGCCACCTGCCTCCTGCCTCCGAGGAGGAAGCCACCATTCCTCCCTTTCCTACTGCTGAGGAAGGACCTTCCACTCTGGCTCTGCACACAGGTAGGGAAGAAGTTCCTTATGCAACTCCTCTAAGGTCAATTGAATTCATTGACATTTCAAGTGAAGCTTCATCTGAAGAGACTCCCCTGCAAAGCCCTAGAAGATCCGGGCTAGCTTCGACTGCTGAAACCAAACAAAGAGCAGAGTCGGCCCCTGATACCGAGGCTCCAATAGAGACCAACTGTTATACCCCATAGTTTCGTATGTTGAGATTCAAGCTACCTTTCAGGTGGTATGTGAGATGATATGTGTTTATCTTATAGTTATGAGGGTTTAAGTTCATATAATAAGCCATGAGAGGATTGTAAAAAGAATATCTTTTAGTATATGCGAAGTTTTGAAAGGTACAAGCATGGGAAGTACGTAGCAATGAAGTAAAGGATGAATTACGATCTCTTAAGTCGTAACTGGGAAGGCCAACCTTGGAACCAAAGGAAATGACCATTATCAAGTATTATTAATGACAAATATCATGTATGGAGAGTTTACAAGATTCCGGGATCAAGCAAATCGAAGAAAATAAGTTTGTCGAAAATTTGGAAATAAGTTGGCAGAATTTTGAAAAGAATTTTGGGTCAATTTTGGAGGGGTATATCTCCGGATATATAAGGAGATTTAAGGTGTTTCAAGAGCCTAAAATGAAGTTCGTCAGTCAAGTTTCCAACGCAACAAACCGCTTATCGATACGGCATCGAAGTGGAGAATTATGGACGTTACAAGTTAGGCTGAAAGAGCAGAAACATTGCTACAATGAATCAACTACGATGCTTAATCCTTGATGACGGACCCGAATTTGTCACTATTTAAGGATCAAATGCGATCCTAAACCTCATTTTTCAGCCAAGAACACTCCAAATATTTCCAAATCTTCTAGAAAACTCTCCCAAACTTTCGTCCATTAGATTTTAACGCAAATTAAGTGAAATCCACGAATTTAAGTTAGGACAACACATGTTCGTGATTATAATATCGAATTGCGGCGAAACTTGAGAAAACTTGGATTCACAAGGTGGTAATCGAAGATATTACCATCTAGCGGTGAAAGGTATGGAATTTTCCTTATTAGTATTGATTTAAGCTCATCTACGGAGGAAAAGTTACTAAATGAGCGTATAATGAATTTATGGGTCGAGAAATTGGATAAAACATCGTGTGGGATGTTTATGGAATATTTTGGTGCTGATAATATTGTTGTTGATGTTGGTATTGTTGTTGTTGTTGTTGGTTGCTGAATTGAAATTTTGGGCTAGACATATAAACAGAGGAGATGCTGTCGAAATTTCGGCAGATTCTAGAAAGATTTATTTGGAGGCTTAAGATAAGTATATGACAACGGGCCTAACAATAGTATGAATGGTTTTATACGTACATTTCAAGACAGAAGGTAGGTTGAAAAGTCGAGAAGCAAGCTTCCACATAGGTTAAGGCTCGTACCTTTCTTTCAAAGGCATGATTCCTTTGTTGTGAACCTATATATGACATCTTAAATAACCTTGTTTCTAAAAGTACCAAAGCTTACTGTTACACCTCGGAAATTTCCCCTTAGCGTACAAGCGAAAGGACTCACGGAGGGCATGATGAATACGAGGCTTGGATAAGCAAGAAATAGAAATTGATAGTACCAATTAAGATTTCCAAAGACATTCGGATTGAAGAGAGAAAGTTGTTAAGGAAAGCGAGTTATAAAGTATAAGTTAGGCGATTCTGATGAGAATTACGAGTATTGAGTTAATGGTGTATGAATGATGCCCTAAGGAAGAGTTGTAACGTCCCTTAGGTTGGTAGTATTGAGGTGTTAGACAAGTTTTAAGAAGGTTCATAAGGATCGGAGATTAAACGAGTCCGACGAGAACAATTCTCGGAAGGCCGAGCAACCTACGGCCGGACATACCGGCCGTATAAAAGACGGGATATGTCCAGCCAACGTAGATCCAACGTAATACCATAACCTCCTTTGGACCGGATATACGGCCGGACATACGGCCAAAGTAGAAAACATACGGACCGTATGTTGGTCCGTATAATGGTCGGGCACAGAACTTAATTTATATAAGGGACCTCTTTCTCATTTCATTTCATTTCATCTTCCACCTCCACACTTCAAGAAATCTCTAGAACCTTTCCATACACTTCAACCATAAGAAAACAAGAGAAATCAAAGATCAACAACAAGAAATCAAGTGAATCAAGTGAAGGAACCCTCATTAAAGTCATTCAACTCAAGAAATCCCAAGAGAGAGGAAGTAGGGTTTTGGTGAAAAAGGTGAATTGTCATCCAAGGCTTATTCTCTACTATCAATTAAGGTAAGTTTTATGGTCTTTCTAGGTTGTTTGAAGTATTCGTAAGTTGAAACACATGAATGGTAGAAGAGAATAGAAAATGGGTCCTAAATGGGTGAATAATGTCATTGTGGAATAGTAGTTGGATTAAATCATGAAAATGGATAGTTTGAGATTATAAATACGTTATAAATGATATTTAGAACATGGAATAAGTATTGGATATGAAAGAATGTGTTGATGGACTTTTGTCATGATTATGGAGAATTGTAGTGAAATTATGAATTGTGGGCAATGTAATTAGATGATCCTTATTGTATATGACATTGTGGTTGTTGTTATGAGTGTTGGGAGTGATATGGAATTTGGAGGAAAGTAGTGTAAACAAAGGAAATGCTGCCCAAATTTCTCTAGCTCTAGTAAGTACTTTTTCATGATTGTTTAGCTAATGACGACACGAATTCCATTGAAGGTATAAAAAAGCGCATTAAAGGAGAACGAACAAGTGAAGTAGAATACAAACGACTTAAGCGTAATGTATACCCTTTCTTTCTAAGGCATGAGTCCTATGGCACGAATTTCCTCTTTCTTACGAATGTTTCATCTTTAAGAAGACTATGAGTCCTTGTTCATGAATAGCCATGCGAGATAAGAGATATGTTACGATTACGATAATGATAATGATGAGCTAAAGTATAGAGATGCTATAGTCTATGACATTATGTTCCTATAAAGCTAGTGAAGTATCCGTTAATGTTGATTATTATATACACTCACCTTGTGCTTGTTTCTTTAAGGTGAGGAAGAATGCATATGAATGCTCCGTAATGCAATCGGGGGTCCACGACCTTATGTCACCCCGATAAAGTATGATTATCTATGAGTCTTTATGCATGTATTGCTATAAGTATATTATGATGAGTATACTATGATGAGTTATGATAAGCATATTATGACAAGTACACTATGATGAGCATGATATAATGAGTATATGATGAAATCACACCACGCCTATATATGGGCGTGCAAATATCAGCCGGGCGTACAGATACACCATGGCCAAATGGCATGGGCACAGAACTTAGTGGGCGGCATGAGATGTTACCGGACGCGGTGGAGGCACCGGGCCTTGAGCTAAGGCTAATGCTAGTACTAATGCTATTGATTATCACACCATCCCTATATGGTCGGGCAGCTTATACATTTATGCATATATGATATAGTAATGAGTATGAAAGTAAGCCATGCATGTATGATTTCCTTTATGATTCAGTCAGTCACAGATTGCTCTTCATTGGTGCCTCCTTATTTCATTGATGTATTATTATTGTTTATGCCTTGCATACTCAGTACAATATTCGTACTGACGTCCTTTTCTTCGAACGCTGTGTTCATGCCCACAGATAGACAGGGAGGTGATCCGGTTCAGAGCTAGCGGGCGATTTGAGAGCGCCCCGTCTTCTCGGAGGTGCCGTTGGTTATTCTTTTTGGTACATATATGTATATAATCATGATTGGGCACGAGCGGGGGTCCCGTCCCGTCCCATATGTCTAGTACTCTAGTAGAGGCTCGTAGATACACGGTGTGGGTGATATGGTTCCATAGTCCTCATGAATATGTATGTATATATTATATATCATTTTGGTAGCGAGAAGGGCTTTATGTTTGTAAAAGCAATTATATCTTAAATGATGATAGATTTCTATGATTATGAGTGCATGTTATGAATGAGAACGAGATAGTAGTAATGTAGGTGGTGTTCGGTGGTTAATACCGATACCGTCATGGCCGTAGCTCGGGTCGTGACGAAGTGGTATCGGAGCGGTTCGGTCTAGGGAGTGTACGAGCGTGTCTAGTAGAGTCTTGTTTATGGTGTGTTGCGTGCCCGCTAATAAACAAGGGCCGGGGCATTTAAAAATTACCATTTTTTTTATTTTGGGCGTGCGATGAGCCATGTAT